>NC_045155.1:4258383-4488383 GCF_900700415.2 Clupea harengus | reverse complement strand
GGAGGACCCAGACACAAACACACAGAAAGGGCAGGAGAGACCCGTACCTGAAAGCAGGGGCTGGATGTTCTCACTTTGCTGTGAATGATTGCACAAGCATAGACTTCTAAAAGTGAATAAGGGCATATTTTACAGTTACAAGATTTACTTGTGCATTTATGCACTATGCACTATGCAGTATGCATTTATACTGAAGGTATCAATGCTGAGAGTACAACCAATTTAAAAATGTTGTAAGTGTGGACAAATGATTGGTCTGCCTTAGTGTTCACATGGAACTAATGTAAAAAAAAAAATTAAAAATAAAAAACACCTTTTCAACCATTGATGTTAATTAAGTGTTTGGATTATTGATTGCAGTTAATTTGCCAAAATATAAATATTCAAACAATAAATACAAATTTTATTATGATGACCAACATTTTTTATTTTAATTTTCATAATGTCGTGTCAAGAGTTTTGCTGCCAAGATATGGAGCCACAAATATATATTACACCCAAAATGTTTTCATAGACTGACGATCACAACTAAGCAGCCACAGAGTGCAATACTCATACAACGGTAAATGCCTGTAAACTTGGCTCACAAGTGCTTGTTCTCTGTTTCAGCACAAGGTGTCAGTATTGCGTCTGCCAACTCCAGCTACTACCACTACTACTACTACGTACTACTAATCTCTTGGGCGCTCATGTGAAGTTTATCATTCATATGCATCCACAGCATACATGGAACAGTGTCTAAATCAAACCATCAAATTTCAAACCAGTAGATTTATAATCAGCCAATTGGTTTTACATAACGACTATTTTAGTGGTCGTTATCACGATAGTTATAACAGCGTAAAGTTATTCATAAGGTTCACTTTCCTCCGTTTGCCCACTGAATATTATTATGGATAAGTGCTGTTGTAACGCCTCATTTTTTTTACTTTTCAAATATCTATTTATACATCGTCCATAAAGAGCCAATCGCCAGATTTTGCGTAAAGCCTTAAACAATGATGTTAAAGAGCTATAAAAAAAAACACCGCATAGACTTATTTAGAAGGCATCTTAATGAAAACTCTATCACGACGGTTTAAACCAATCATATGTTTATCCTTCTCTCCCACTCCTCACATAGCCAATCGCATAGTCCATTTCCAGTAATACATTCCTCAATCGTCTGGGCTCCACCCAGTCACAGAACTCCGAGAACCAAAGAAAACAAGTCGATTGTTAGTGGCAACTACGCTTGCAGAGCCTATGGGAATGTAGTAAAAGTTCGTAACCAAGCATCTGTTCCAGGTGGCATCAGTATTTACAAAATGAATAAGGTAAGGTGTTAACTAATTTGATTTAATCCCATCTAATCTTGGTAATTATACATATTACAACCATTGTTTCTGTTTATGTCATAGAGTCTTTGTAAACTTAATCTTAACATGATCAGGATGATGTAGCCCTCGGTCTGTCATGTGTAATGAAATGAGAATACTTTTTGTTAAACTGTATATATAGCATCCTCCTGCCTGTCGCGCTGTATGCCACGCCATCGGAGGTGATGGATTAGTGACGACGGGGAGTGATCTTTTGCATATTAATGGAACTAGTCTACTACTCTAGATTTGTTAACAATGTAACAACTTCAGAAACTCATGTTGCTGTCAAAGTTGGACGTACCGAGGGACCTACGTCGATGTGTTCTGGTTGAGCTTCACACAGGCTGTAAGGTCTCCACGTTTTTCGTGTTCAGGAACAGTTGAAAGCTAAACACTGAATACGTCAGACGTGGCGTAGTATGTCTGAAGCTTTTGAGGGTTGGGTGTTGTGCGCTGGTGGGACTTACATAACATGCTACAAATTAAATCCTGTTTTAGTGTTAAATCTTACCCACTTCTTTCTATAACTGGCTTTTGTCTATAAATGAAGCACTTCAGTCCCAAGGTGTATTATAAGCAGTACTAAAACAGCCGTAGGCTGCTCAAAATTAATATAGTATCTTAAAATGAAACAGATGAAAGCATGACTTGAAAAACCCCTCCCTCCCCTCAGTTTTGCCAATATGTTCGAAGTAGTCCCAAACTATTCAAGGTTTGGTAAAGTCTAAGTAAACTTGTTCGTTTTAAGATACACGCCACACGCACAAACATTAATTTTAAATAGCAACGGTCTTGTTTCAGAATTTGATGGGGGTGGGGAAACGCGCATCCCTGGTTAAACATGTAGAATCTTTGCGCCAATGAAGACTTGACGTTTTGCGCTTGTCACAAGACTATGACTAAATCATTTTTAATATGTGTTGTGCGTGTTTTTGGGAGAGCTGCGAGGTAAAAAACACAAAAAACAAAACTTGGAGGAGGGTTTGCTAGATGTTGCACACTCCAGGAATTTGCCTTTCAGACATTCAGAGGCATTATGAGAAGTTCCTGAAAAGCCGTGTTGTTTCTCAAGGGACCATTTGTAAACACCAGGGACATGTTGTTTGTTTGGATACCACAGAAGTCACATACTGCTCTGTACACTCACTACTGTTTGACTGTTTCCTGCCAAATCTCACAGGAGGTTATGATGTGGAGGACAATGGCCTGTTACTATTTACCTTATATTTAACAGGTGGAAAAATAGAATTACACATTGATATTCTCTCTCTTCCTCTCTCTCACTCACTGACTGACTCACTCATCCACTCTGCGTGTTCTAGCATCAGATCACTGACAGGGACATCCTAAATATGTCTCTACGTATATACAGGCCATCTATCGTCAGTGAAGTGTATGTGGTAGTAAAGCTTTGAACAGAGCCATCACTGGGAAACCGCTTCATGTATGAGGAGTATTGGTGGGGAAAAAGACAGAGAGTGGCAGATAATGGTGATCAGCTATAATCTTGTATATTATGATTGATGTTGCAGAATGTTCTCACCTCAGTAGGCCTCACTGATGTCCTAAATCTCCAAACCTGTCCTTATTTTTGTGGAGTAAATGGGACTATAAAGGCTTACGGCAGACACTTAAGAGTTCAGTGTGTGTTTGTTTGTGTGTGTGTGTGTGTGTGTGTGTGTGTGTGTGTGTGTGTGTGTGTGTGTGTGTGTGTGTGTGTGTGTGTGTGTGTGTGTGTGTGTGTGTGTGTGTGTGTGTGTGTGTGTGTGTGTGTGTGTGTGTGTAAGGGATTTCTGTGTCCATGTGCTTATTTGTGCAAAAGTGAGGTAAAGAAGAACAGGCCTCACCTCTCCACACACATACTACTGAAATAGGTATGTCTGGATTTATGCAAAGTTCAGATTGGAATGAGCTCGCTCCCCCACTCCATGCCCACATACAGAATTGTCAAACAGACAGTGTTTGTATATTTTGAGAGTTTTGCACATGTGCACGTCTGTAGGATGTTTATCTGATCGAATCTTCGTCACTCTCAAGGTCTCATGTCAACTTCGTCATGTTAGAACACTTCAAGGAAGCCCTTTTTATTTTTGGCAACTTGATAACATTGTTTGGTCTTTTCCTTGATAGCGGTGGACTGTCTGGAGGCAGAGTTATTTTTACTGTTGCGTCAAAGGTTGAACTCCAGCATTCAGTTTAGGAAGTCCCAGCCAAATGTTGGCGGTGCAAGGAAACAACAAAGCAACTTATGGAAGAGGTGACGGAGACAGATGTGTAGTGACGGAGACAGATGTGTAGTGTCACTGAAATCACTGCTTCACCAACAGCCATTATTACTGCTACTTCAGAAACAGAATACCGACGTGTGGGAAGACGCGTGTCCAAGAGCGAGTGTAGAAGCGGTTTGGGTTGAGTTTGCCATCCCCTCCCAGAGGTGCGCTTGTTGAGGAGAGCCGGGCAGGAAGTGTGTAATGGCGCAAACGCTGACCTCACCACTGGAACAGGCTGTCTCTGTTCCCTCCGCTGCACTGCGCGGTGTGTTCCACCCCTTGAGACACACACTGACTTAGTATGATGGGAGTAGGCTGGCAGGAAGGACATATGTGTGTACACGCACACACACACACACACACACGCACGCACGCACGCACGCACGCACGCACACGCACACGCACACGCACACGCACACGCACACGCACGCACACAAACCATACTTGAGCTACACTGATTTATTTAAATATAAAATTGGCATACAGCACCCATATAAACAGTCACACCTGCATTACCTGACATATAACAATGAGAGTACGTAGAACCATAGTGGTGGGATTATAGTAGACCTCAAAACAGGAATGCATGTACAATAAGAGATATAGTTAACCAGAAATGTAATATTTTCACCATACGTAAAGGTTTTTTGATTTAGGCAAATTTGTGATCTATTATAAGACAGTTATTTATATCAATGCAGTCAAATATATTTATATATACTGTATATATTCCCATAGCCCAGTGCACATGAAAGAGAAAAATCGTAAACACTGATTGAACAGATTCGATGCAACTTTCGGTCAAAACCAAAATGTTGCATAAAATGTCATGTGATGTTTGGTTGCAACTCTGTAGCTCTTAATTCATGAGTTGGGTGATCATTTGCTTGCTTAATCAAGAGACCCAATCAAAGTCCACCACACCATCCTACTGCTACAGGCACAGAGACTTCTGGCAGTTACCAACAGACCGTAGAAGGCAATGACTTTTGCTCGAGTTTGATTATGTCCAAAATGCATATACATACATGGATTATAATGGTATATAACACATTCATGCTCAAATTTGACAGTTATTTTACACATTTTGTAATTACATTTTGTAATTACAATATTTGCTTTGCTCATTTTGGGACACACCATTAAGGGCAACTGAAAATAATGCAATGGCATAATCATGTAATTGCATTGATGGGATCGTAGTATTCCAGTAAGTGAACTGGGTTGGGTACGTCAAAGTGAAAATTGTTTTCACAAGGTGGCAGGATCTTACAGGTATCATTCATGATGGGAAATCTTTCCCTAAAACTGGTCACTGTATAACAGATACTATTTCCACCCTCACTGGTGACTGGAGCTAAGACAACCGGTTTGGTTTCTGTAGAGGTCGTATGCCAAGGCTGCACGAGTATCCAGCTGCATATAGATCAACAGAAGAAGTTGCTGTAGCTCACACTGAAATGAGGAGATGCTGTCTTGGAGCCTTGAGTGTGGTCAGCACAGTCAGGAGAAGGCCATATAATGCACACAGTTGTTCAAAGATAGCGCTATTTTTGGAGGACAGAGGAAGGATAGAAACATGAGAGACATCATTTGTGTGTGTGTGTGTGTGTGTGTGTGTGTGTGTGTGTGTGTGGTGCGGGGGAGGAGAGAATGAATGTTTATAGCGTTATTTTCATTTAATGGCTCCTCCTTTCACTTTCAATCCCTTCTCTGTTCTTTCATCGTGCACGGAAAAGAAGGAATGCCCCCCCCACCCCCTCCTTTCACGGAAGCACCTCAGAAACATCGTAGCAAAACAGCTAAAAATAAGCGAACAGACCCCAGTAGTGTTTCCACGGATACCCAGAGCGTTGCCCCAGTGCCGAGAGGAACGCTGTGCGAAGCGGAGCGGAGCGGAGCGCTGCCCTGGGGTGTCACACCGAGACTTGAGTTGGGTCAGTCACACCAGAGAGTGCCTGTGTTTCAGGATGCGGAAGGGGTGGGATGGTCACAGGTGAGGGTGTGTGTGTGAAGCTTAACCCGTCCGCACTGTGGGACTGTGTGGAAGCCCTCTTTGTGGGTGCAGGAGAGGTGAGTGGCCTTTTTAAGGTGTCTGTCTGAGGCTTGTTGAACCCCCCTGAGCGGGGGCGGGCGGGGGGGGCTGGATAAATGGAGAGTTGTTGGCCAGCAGTAGGTCTTGCATTTCATGCCACAGCAAGAGATGTAAGTGTGTTTTACAGCACGCCAGATAGTGTACTGTGTTCTGTGTTGTGTGTAGTAAAGAAGAGTAGAATAGAGAGCTATAAATGAATCCCTAAAAGAAGAAGTAAGCTTTAGTTAGGAAAGAGGGATTGTAACAACATGAAAATGAGAGGGAAATTTGGAAACTGCTGTTTCCTGAAACTGATGAGACTTTCTAGATGAAAGCTCATTTTCTCCTGCTCTCTCTCTCTCCTCGTTAGTCTGCCTTTCATCTCGGTATTTTCTTGCTCTTTCTCTCCTCTTTATTCTGCCTTTCATCTTGGTCATTACTCTCGTCTGCAGCCAGGGGACATTCACCCCTCCATCTTTCACTGTCTTCATTAACTGACCAATGAGTAATGAGTATTTTCATACTGCGTGATTTTGACTTAGAAACTGCTGGTGGGATCATTTAAATGACATTATAAAATGGAAAACTTTTCTTTCACTGAGCTCTGTTACATTTACATTTTGGTGAGTTGTTGAAGAGCTGTACAGAGAGGATGAAAGCCGTATGGCTTGTTGGTTGTAGTTTTTTTTTTTTTGCTTTGGGTGGAACACTGGAAAGGTTGCAGTGTCCATGCCATGGATAGAGGAGAGTAGAACATTTTGCGTCACACCAGTTACCCGATGTCTGCTCTGACAAGAGTGAGAACAGTGGAAAAGTGTGAAGGCCTTTTGGATCGCACAAACACACATAAAACAAAGGCCCCTTACAGTGTGTTGTGGTCTCAACGTCAAACCTGATTAAATGCTGTTTTTGTGGCAGCTTTTCAAAATGTGCACACTTTGAGGATACATTTGCTCATCTATCTTGAATGTATAATTCAGCAAAAAAGTGACTTATCTATGTTTGGTTTACTTCCTTCCCTTCCTTGTGCCTTCCGTCTCTCTCTCTCTCTCTCTCTCTCTACACACACACACACACACACACACACAGACTTCGCTTATAACAAAAACCCGATGACCAAACCCTGAATGAATTTGTGGCACCAGCCAGTATACTCTTGTTGGCTCTGTTTTCATGCTTTGTAGACCTTGTGCTGTATCTGGAAGCAAAGTGTCATGAACTGTTACACAACTTACCACAAGGTATAGCCTCAAGGTAGGGAGGCTCTTGCTATGAGTTGCATGTAATCTCTTGGAAGCTACATAGATACATCTAAACAAAAGGCACAATCCTCAGAGTCCCTCACATGGCTGGAAACAAAATGACTGGAAAAAAAAGTTTTTTCTAGGTTCTCTCCGACTAAGGGCTCTTTGTTTTTTTGTCTGAATAGGTGGGGAAGGGAGAGCCGCACATCTTCAAGGAGAAGGCCTTCAAGAAGAAGCGTCAGTGTGGAGTGTGTCACCAGAGCATCGACACCCTCGGCTCCTTCTGTCGAGGTGAGGAGCCAAACCTGCACAAACACAAACTCTCCTTCAGCACTGATCAGCGAGAACACTAAGTCCAATTTAGTCATTTGACTTGTGTCATGTTAGGAATGTTCCATTATGTAAGCCTAAGTCAGAGTGCTCACTCTCTCCCCCTCTCTCTTTTTTTTCTATCAATACAGTGTGCAAAACAGCCACACATAAGAAATGTGAAGCAAAGGTAAGACCTGTTTAAACTTTCTTTTATCTCCATCATGAAATGATATCTACTGTCTTGAAACCCCTATCTGGTTCATCATACTTAGCCCAAGGGTCTTCACTTTCTCACGTCTCACTTTAAATCAACTGCAAGTCCTGCTTTACATCTGAGTTGCGGGCTGCAGTTGCACTCGTGTAAACCCCCCCCCCTGCCTCGCCCCACCCCCCCACCCCCCCACTCCGCCCCCATCGGACGTGTTCCCTCTTCAGAAATGCCCGTGCTCAGGGCACTGGTGCGGTGTCCACGTGCCCGTCTCAAAGGCCCCACTTTGTTGGGCTGGGGGGCTGCCAGGCGGCCGCACCCAGAGTCCCACGCCGCTGCTTGTGAAAGACGCATTGATGAAGAGAGCCAAACGCCAGCTCCAGGCCAAGGAGGAGGCTTGGCGGAGGTCGGCTCCGACAACAGGATATTGACATAAGGAGAGCTGTGCTGCGACTACAGCAAGTAGGCTGTAGGATTCGGACGACGCAGAAAAATGCAGATCCATATTATGAATCCTCTACTACTAATACCAAAACATCAGATCGCAGAACTTGGGTTCTCAAGCAAACAGTGAAAGTTGGTGAAACCACCCCACCCCCCCCCCCTCCTCCTCCTCCATCCCCCTGCTTAGCTCTGTGTGTCTGTGTGAGCTCAAGCTCAGCCAAGCACATACATCATGACAGTACGTCCCAGAGCTGGCAGGCGAGATTTGTGAGTGTGCTTTAGCTGCTGGGAAAGGCGCAGCCCCCTGTTTCTTGGTTCGGGAACGGAGTGTGTTGTTATTGTTTGTCACCCCACCCCCCGCACCTCCCCTCCTCGCTTGGTGACCTCAGCCCAGGCCGGCACAGGGCTCTGCTTGACGTGATTGCCATCAGCTCGGCCCAGGAAGGGTGAGGTTGCTTCATCTGGGACTGTGTGACGTTTGAGCACCTCGCTCAGACACTTGGGGCCCAGAGGTTGTTGGCCAAGAGCAAGATTTTTTCTATGGTTTGCTGAACTGCTTGAAGACATTCAGACTCACACTTTGTGTGTCCCCAAGTGTGAGTGTTTAACTAGCTTTTCACAGCAAGAAATGTATGAGAGCAGTCATTTGGCTGTCATGAGAAGATGAAAGCCCTGCTTTGGGTAGATTACGATGTGTTTTGCAAACCACTTAAATACAGAAGATGACAGAGGATTGCCTTCACAGAAGATGTGTAGACGGTATTTTCACTTGGCATCCCACTGAAGCTGCCTTGACGTCTGTTCCCAGTTACGCCTGCTAAGACAATCTGATCTCTGAAATGTGGGAAATGGTTAGATAAGTGAAGTTCTAAGTGATTTATTAGCTACATATCATTGCTATCTACAGTCCTGGCATGGAGGATCATCTGATCTATGGGAAAGAGATGCCTGGTGCTTTAACTTGCAGAACTTGTCTTCGTAACATCTGGCCAGAAAGTAGTCGAGTTAATAGAATCATCACTCAAAAATATGTGAAATCGGTGCCTCTTTCCACATTACTTTTAGATTTAATTTCATGAAATGGCAGGAACCTGTAATTATTTGGAGAAGCAAAGGGAAATATATCCTCACAGAAGTGTCAGAGAACTCGCGGCAGATGGTGTCGACTTGGTGTTTCTGAACTAATGTCTCTGCCTAGACTTTCGAAATTTGTAAAACCACAGGATGTTTTTCTTTAGGCTGGGGATGGGGAAGTGAACCAATGAGTGTGATGCATACAAGTGTGGGAGTTTTACATTTACTTTAACTCTGTGTTAGCTAAATACTAAACTCTTAAGTTGTTTCGTTGGCAAGAAGACAGACGTAAACCTGTATTCTATCCACTGTAAAATCATAGCAGTGTCTCAAAGCGTAGTCAGTGATGGCCCCTCCCTTCATCCAGCTTTTGAGGTCAGAAAGTAAGGTCAGGCGACACCGTAACCAGTCTATTTCAAGGGTCTTATTGAGAAAAAGGCTCTCCTTGTTCATCAGGCAGGATGAGTCATTGTCTCCCATGGTTCAGCTGTTACTTATTTATGTGGGGTATTTTAACCACCATCAGTATTGCCTGGAGCACCGTGACAAACCGTCTCGTACTTCAGTGGGCTTTAATATGCGGGAAAAACCCTTGACAGTGTTTTCCCAAGCTTTACCCCCTTCCTTCCTGCGAGAGATAGACTCGGAGTTGACCTGTCGTCTGTGCTGTTCCCTGTGTCTTGTCTAGCATCTACAAGTTTAAAAAACAACAACAAGGGACCCGAGCAATCATTGGCTGGCTCGTCTCTGATGCCCGAAATGCCTCTGAAATCTGCACATCTTCGCACCACACTTTCACACACCAACACTCTCACATTCACACACATACATACATACATACATACACCAAACCGTGTTGGAGAATGCTGAAGGCCTTATCTGTGCAGCAGAGTGGAAAATAACGTCCCAAAGGGAGGGGAGGGGAGGGCAAGGTGGGTAGGGGTGCGCATCCCATGATATGCGGCCTGGTGAGGTAGGAAGGGCCCATTTCCGCCACCCTGTGTGGAAATAATGCACAGCACATCCCCCCCCCCCCTCCAGTGGGACCCCAGTGGCAACAGCAGCAGGATGAGACCCGATAGGAAGTGGATGTGACGCTCACAGTCCTAGACAGTCGTGCCAGTAAAATGAGTCATGCTCTTCCCTCTAACTCTGTTTACAGTTTCTGCTAATTACTGCGGCAGATGAATTGCAGTTATTGTCGACTTGTCGCCACCCACATACATTTGTGCGTGTATCTGATTATACGAATACTGGTGCTGGGATTACATCGACGTAACCGGACAGGTGGAGGTGCTGGCCTCTTGGATTATTTGCCGAATATCTTTACTGTGGTATTAAGACTTTTCGGTTTCCACACTTAGGACTTATGAGAGGACAAATATAGAGCGCATCCAAAGAGATCTGATCGGAGGAAGAACACTGCTGTGTCAATGTAATCTAAAACCCGAGGACGGTCAGCTGAAGTTCCCCGTGTTTATATTCTGTCAGTGAGAATCAGGGAGATGCTGAACTGGAACTCAGACTCCCAAATGGACAGAATTAGAGAGACCCACAAGGGAGAACCAAGGAAAATAAAATGCAAAAAAAAAAACGCCTCCATGGGATTTTCCACTGCTTGTATCTGTTTATCTTGCTCTGTAGCTCTCTCTCTCTCTGTTATCTGTTTGTTTTCATTTGTTTATTTCTGTTCTGTTCCCTCTGTTTTTTTTATTTTGTTTGTTTGGTAGAGAGGAAAGGAAGTTGGGCTGATGCTATGACTGTGGTGGAAGGCTATGTGTGTAGGGGGAGAGGCGACTCAAATGAGCTGTAGCCATTATTTCATCTGGCAACAAGTCAGAGGTAACATGCACTAATGATGGCGTGGGACAAGCAAGGAGGAGGAACTCAACAAAGAAAGGGGGAGCGAGCGAGAGAGAGAGCGAGAGAGAGGGGGAGACTTGATGTTACGTAACCTGTAGTCCAGTGTTGAAGAGGCGGCTTAGTGTGGTAGTTCTCATCATATGACCAGTTTGGCCTTGTCATACGCAATGTTTTATTACTTGCAATGAGCTATTGCTTCAGGCAATGACTGAAGTCACCTTCAGTCGGAAAATCAGCATGTAATAGAGCTTTCCCAGTGGAATACAACTTAAATGAAAGCCTGAATTGGCAATGGTTTCTCTTAAGGCAATCAAGGGTACGTCGGCTTCTCCAGAAAAAGGACATCTTACACAATAAGTGTTTGTCCACACAGTGCTTACAGGCAGGCACTTGGCAGGCGGTCTACAGTGTGGTGGTTAGCATCAGTTGAGTCAAGCAACATGCACAAACACGGCCATGGGAGTGTCACGCAGTCTAGAAAGCACGAGAGAGGAGGCTGTGGCTGGTGAGAGGTTTATGTGTTAAGTGGGGGCTTGATTAAAGCCGAGAACATTTGTCATGTCATTAGACCTCATAACTGGCGAATAGACGCTGACCCAAAACATCACGTCATCTGCTCTCATCACTGCTCTTGAGCTGTCTGGCTCTCTGGGAAAATGTGCATACCAATCTAATTCATGTTTTGGCTTTGCTGAAATAGGCATTGAAAAAACATGTGTTGCACATTATCATTTATTTGCTGAAGTATTTTCACACAGGACATTTCAAATGTTTACTAATTCGCGCTTTAAGGATTTCTGTCTTTAAAGTTTTCTAAGAGGAGATGGGAAAGGATGGAAAGAAGCCTCTCTCTGTGGCTCTCCAGCTGGTTCTCTTACTCTGCACTAGGCCTGGCCAGCTGCTCTTCTCAGGCGGTGTGCCAGCCAACCCCCCCCCCCACCACCACCACCACCACCACCACCACCTCCTCTCCCTCTCCTCCCTCTCCTCCCTCCACACCCCCCCCCCATCCACACTTATCTCACTAATGGAGCTGTTTACACGAGCTTCCCTGTCCTCCCTATGTCCACCCTCTCATTCCTCCCGATATCCACCGTCATTCTCTCCATCTCCATCCATTCACTTGTCAGGCTGCCACTCTTGCCTTTATCTTTTCATGATTTCCTTTCAAACCTGTTTTTCTGTCAATCTGGATCCTTTCTTTCTTGTATATATCTAAATAACTCTTGGTCATATTTTTGATCTTCTCTCTCATCGCTTGCGCTCAGGAAAATGTAAACCCGCCATATTGCACTGTTTGAGAGAGAAATTAAGATTCAGGAAAAAGAGCTTGTACTCCAGGCATCTGTCTTCACCTAGACTGCTTAATGTGAACCATACACACACACACACACACACACACACACACACACACACGGAGCACACACAATCTACACCCATGAGTCACCCATAAGAGGTCCTAAACCAGTGACAACCAGTATACCAGTGACTAATATCCAGCCAGCCAGCAGCAAACGCTTCAGCCCCCTCAGGCTCACCAGCACCCCAAGGCAAGGCGTGACCAGCCCCCATGTTTCTGTCTGAGTCTGCCTGGACCAGCCCAGCCATGCACTTCCTGTCCATGTCCAACCCATCAGAGTGGTGGGGAGGGGGAGGGGGAGGGGGCACAATCAGGGGGACCTAGTAGGAAGAAAGTTGGTAAGAGTTAGAAAGAGAAAGAGTTAGAAAGGGGAAAGGGAGAAAGAGTATGTGTGTGTGTGTGTGTGTGTGTGTGTGTGTGTGTGTGTGTGTGTGTGTGTGTGTGTGTGTGTGTGTGTGTGTGTGTGTGTGTGTGTGTGTGTGTGTGTGTGTGTGTGTGTGTGTGTATTCTTGCTTTTTGAGCGCATGCGCAAGTGTTGGCTCAGGAGATGGAATCTGGCGTGTTTTCTCTGGCGTAATGCTCCCCCGTTGCTGGCCCCCTCGCTCTAAGAGAGAGAGAGGGAGAGAGAGAGAGAGAGGGAGAGAGAGGGAGGAAGAGAGAGAGAGAGAGAGAGAGGGAGGGAGGGAGGAAGAGAGAGAGGGAGAGGGAGGGAGGGAGGGAGGAAGAGAGAGAGAGAGAGGGGCAGCAAAGTGGGAAGGAGGGAAAGCAAAGGGGGATGGAGCACTGGAAATGAGAGGTGAAGGCAAAATTTGAGCAAGGCTGAGTTTGAATCTGGATGATGGGGGAGGGGGGAAAGTGCTGTGGAACTGAATGTGCCATGAAAGATGTGAAGCTGCATCAGTGAGAGGAAGAGCCACTCCACTCAGACTCACGCGGGGGAGCTTGGGACGAGAGAGAGAGCGACCCCACATCAAACCTACCCAAAGTTACATTTACATCAAAGCATGTAACATTACTGTCTGGAAATGAATAAAAAAAAACATGCTTTCTGGTTTCTCAAAAGCCATTTGCCATTTCTTCAACTTTGAACAAGAGATCTAAGCTGCTGTACGTCTTCATATACAGTGGTCCATCAGCAATTTTGCATGGCGGCAAACGCCTCTTGCCCTGTTCGTAAATCAACGTGCTTCAAAGGAGCAAGACAAACAGTTAACAGCAGCCCGGTGCAGACTGCAGCATGAGAGTCAGGAGTGATGAATAGAGGAGTGGAGTGGGGCAGCTGCTAAAAGCAGAGCACAGACAGCAGTAGCTAGAGAGAGAAAGGAAATGAGTGGTGTTTTAGGCCAGTCCCTTGTTAGCCATTCCTCATGTTGTGTTTGCAAATATATTTAACATGTGCACTTGACTTGTTCTCTGTCTGACGGTATAAATCTTTGTTGTGTGTGTGTTTGTGTGTGTGTGTGTGTGTGTGCGTGTGTGTGTGTGTGTGCGTGTGTGTGTGTGTGTTTGTGTGTGTGTGAGCGTGCGTGCGTGCGTGCGTGCGTGCGTGCGTGCGTGCGTGCGTGCGTGCGTGTGTGTGCGTGCGTGCGTGCGTGTGTGTGCGTGCGTTTGTGTGTGTGTGTGTTCCATCTCTGACTTTCTGACTTTAGTGTGTGATTCAGCACAAGAGAGGAAGGTTTCTTAGGTTAGGTTTGAGCAACAGATGACCCCAATCATGCTTGACGACTTTGAACTAAGGCCATGGTGAAATCGAATCATTACAGACTAAAATGTTTCCTCAAGAGCCAAAACTTTACTCACATGCGACAGCTGTCCTCCCGCCAAGTGCCTGGGGAACTTGATATTAAAAAAGAAAGCCCACCTAGCAACACACACACACACAAATACAACAGTGTCTTACCAACACAAAAGCCCATTCCAATAATAATATGCACAGTTACTGCAACCAAAACAAGTACAACAGCACATTCACATTCACACACACACAAAATATCCTTCCTAGTTAGCCCCATCCAAACACGCACACACACACACACACACTCACACACACACACACATTAATCCTTGGAGTATTTTGGGCTATACACAATGAAATACACAAGGCACTCCCCATTTCCTGTGGCCAAACAAGCACCCTGGATGGGGCAGGGGAGCGGATATGGTCCGTGGGGGGGGGGGGGGGGGGGGGGGGGGGGGGGGGGGGTTGGTGCTGAGTGCCTGATGTGGCTGCACCGTTACGTAAGCATGACGGTATAGTCAGCAGGTCTCCAACCTCCACATGTACACACACACACACACACACACAAGCCCCCAAGCCTCTGTCCAGTTCACCTCACATGGGACTGACGCAAATCCCCATCCCTGCGTTCACAGCGTCTCCACTTCCTGCTGGAGCAGAGGTCACCAAGAGGCAGCAGAGTGTGTCAGCATATCTGTGCTAGTGTATGTGTGAGACATACGTACATACACATATACACACACACAGAAGCAACAGTTGTGTAAAAGAAAACAAACTTTGAGGTGTGTTTTGGGGTGGGGGGTGGGGTGTAGGGTGTGTATGTGCACAGCTTTGCCGATGAGCTTTGCCTCATACTGCGTAACTCGTGTTCCACCTGTGTCTGAGGTTTGACAGATGGATCCCAGCATACTCAGCGGGGTGCTTGTTATCTGCGGTTGAGGTTGTTTTCGGCCTTTATCTCCACTGTCGGAGGGAGCATTTCCTCTGGCCCATCCCAGAGGATCTTTCTGCTTCATGTGTCTCCACTCCCTTCCCCACTTCCTGAGGAAGAAATAAAACAAATGGAGGAGCAGAAGCAAATGGACGTGCCATGCGTGTGAAGCGTCAGCCGTCACTGTGCATGTGTGAGTCATGGCTCTGTTTCTGTCTTGCAGGTGAACACAGCCTGCATCCCAGCTCCCCCATCTGACCTGGTAAGTGGTGTGTCGCTCTCTCTCTCTCTCTCTCTCCCTCCCTTTCTCTCTCTCTCTCTCTCTCTCTCTCTCTCTCTCTCTCTCCCTCCCTTTCTCTCTCTCTCTCTCTCTCTCTCTCTCACTCCCTCCCTCTTACTCTCTCCTTTCTCTAACTCTATCTCTCTCCAACTCTCTCTCTCTTTCTCTAACTCTATCTCTCTCTAACTCTCTCTCTTTCTCGTTCTCTCTCTCTCTTTCTCTAACTCTATCTCTCTCTAACTTTCTCCCTTTCTCTCTCTCTCTCTTTCGCTCTCTCTAACTCTATCTCTCTCTCTAGCTCTCTCTCTCTCTCTCTCCCTCTCTCTAACTCTCTCTAGCCCTCTCTCTCTCTCTCTCCCTCTCTCTAACTCTATCTCTCTCTCTCTCTCTCTCTCTCTCTCTGTCTGTCTGTCTCGTGCCGTTGTCTCTGATTTGAAAGAAGTGTGTTGTTTCCTCTGCAGCAGCGCAGGGGGACTGCTCCCTCCAGACACATCCAGCACCTGGTAAGACTCTTCGCCGCTATTTTCTTTTGCTCTCACTGATGTTCCTCTGCAGAGTCTTAACATGCAGCACCGTCAGTGCTATCATCCGGTCATATTTTGTCACAAGCTAGGTGATGTTAGTTAAACAGATGTTTCTGTGCTGGGTTTCGCTGTCAACGTGATGTGCTTTATGAAACACAAGAGGAGAGTTCAGAAACTTCACAGCCAATTCCAAAAGATGAATTCCTGGGACTAGCCCTTACTGATGTCAACACAGAGCTGCTTTAATGCCTTCATTGCACCATGTGCAGGCACATGCTTTTTCCTCCCCAAATGGAGGAGGAACAAAGCTCCAACACAGCTGAGGAATTGGATAAAAACTGTGACCTCATGCTTGTTTGCTTCAGTATTTGTGTAATGTGTGTCTCTCTGTCCCCAGGGCTCCACAAAGTCTTTGACGTACTCCAAACAGCGGAGCACTCTTCCCAGGTAAAGACCCTCTGTTAAGCATAATCCTTTTCCTTCATCTTCTCTCCAATCTCTCCGATCTCCAAAACCCATACAAGTCCTTTGTATGACTCTGAGCAGTGTATGTACTGTTAAGAACTATATTGAACTATCTTGTCAACATATCCTCCAGTGGCTGTGTTGATGCACGTATGACGAGTTTGTTTTGTGTACTCACATCCAAAACACTTTGAATAGGTACGTGTTCAAAATGGTTAACAAGGGACCTGTGTGTCGCCCCTTTACCCCGTTCCTTTGTGTTCGTGAACCGTCTCAGGAGCCAATCCTCTAAACCTGTCCCTCTGCCCAGGAGCTTCAGTGTGGACCGGGTGATGGAGCGTGTCATGGAGAGGAACTATGACTTTGACCTCACCTACATCACAGAGAGGATCATCTCGGTCTTCTTCCCCCCTCTGCTGGAGGAGCAGCGCTACCGTGGAAACCTCAAGGAGGTGGCCTCCATGCTGAAATCCAAGCACCAGGACAAGTTTCTGGTTAGTAGTGAAAGTCTTTGCATTTGACCTGTTTATCTAATGCTCCGAGAATATCGAGGTCACATTAGAGTTAGAGTTTAATTTTTTTTATTGCTATTATTTTTTATTACAGTTCTGGTATAACAGTTCATTTCCACAATTACATGTAGTTTATAGGTTTGCATTTTTGATGTCTTCCTCAGCTTCTCAACCTCTCAGAGAGAAGGCATGACATCACACGCATGAACCAAAAGGTAAGATAGCTGCCTTATGTGTCTCAGCCTTGTATATAATTAGCGGTATAATCTGTTCAGAATGTTCCTAATCCCGGCGTTGCCCCCCTGCCTTTTGGCAACAGGTCCATGACTTTGGCTGGCCCGACCTTCACGCCCCTCCTCTCGACAAAATCTGTGCCATGTGCAAAGCCATGGAGACCTGGCTGAACTCCGACCCCCAGCATGTGGTGGTGCTGCACTGCAAGGTCAGGGGTCAGATGTGCTGTGAGGGCTCTCCGGGGAGGTGAAGGGGGGGGGGGGGGGGGTCAGGCTACCCTGACTTTGGGGTCAAACCCAATAACTAACACCTCACACCTCCCAAGGGCTTCAGTAGTATGCTATGTAGTCTACGTACACACCTTAAAATGATTACTATGCACTAAAAATACAATTCCTTTTGGTTCACACTTTCAATTCAGTTTGATTCCAGTGGTGTGCGTGTTTTATTTCACTGTACTTTTCACAATCTGTTATGTCAACATAAATGATGTCAGTATCTCTGTGTGAACCTGAAATGAATGGACATTAATGGATCCTTGTTACATTCCTGACTTCAGGGAAACAAAGGTAAAACTGGAGTCATCATTGCAGCCTACATGCACTACAGCAAGATTTCAGCAGGGTGAGACTCAACAACCAGTGTTTTATAATAGTTTTCTTTCATCTTAAGAGAAGGACCAGCTGGTTAATGTTCAATGGATGTGTGTGTGTGTGTGTCTGTGTGTGTCTGTCTGTGTCTGTGTGTGTGTTTATGTAAGCAGGGCAGACCAGGCTCTGAGCACACTGGCCATGAGGAAGTTCTGCGAGGACAAGGTCTCCTCCTCCCTCCAGCCTTCACAGAACAGGTCAAACCTCCACCCACTCACTGCCACCTCGTGCATATTCACCTCTGCCGCCTGTGTAACTGTGTGTGGGGCTGGGGTGTTAACTGTTTCCCTCTTCGCTGCAGGTACATCTACTACTTCGGGGGGCTCCTCTCAGGGGCCATCAAGATGAACAGCAGTCCCCTGTTCCTCCACCAGGTCCTCATCCCCACCATCCCCAACTTCCAGGCAGATGGAGGTCAGTATGTTTGCTGGCACTTTCACTACAGCTCACCAGTTATCAATACCCAACCATGGGTTTAGACGATGAGATGGTTTAAGATAGATGTATTGTATTGTATTGTGTTGTATATTTTGTGTAAGCACACTGAGAGTCACTTTACCAAGTCAAATTCCTTGTTTGTGCAAACTTACTTGGCCAATAAAACCTGATTGTGATTCTGATTCTGATCTGCTGGGTCTAAGTGGCAAGCTGGAGGCTTATCATCCGCGATCCCCCTGCATGATGTGTTTAACTTTTTAAACTGAAGCAATCAAGGAGGTGGAGATGGGAGGCCCGGCGCATTCCTCTGTGTGTAATCATCCATCTTCCCTCCTCTGCCAGGATACTTTCCATTCCTGAAGATATATCAGTCCATGCAGCTGGTCTACACATCTGGAATATAGTACGTCAAAGTGTGCACAAATTAAATTGCCCTCAAATGACCATTCTGCCTCTCTAGATGTGTTTATAAAGTTTATATAGCTTATTTGATTCCCTTGTCGAGAGTAAAATTGGTATGTGTGTGTGTGTGTGTGTGCTCTCCATAGTGACCTGCAGGGCTCAGGAGGAAGGCGACTGTGTGTAACCATTGAACCGGCGCTGCTGCTGAAAGGAGACATAATGGTTGGTGTAGTCTTTATATGGCCTGTCGAGTTTGTGTTTGTAGTTTTACACTCGTGCCATGATCAAGTTGTGTTCCTGGCAGTCACTTAACAGCTGTCTGGCTGCAGTCATACAGTTAAAGATGTTTTTCCCATCATGTCTGCTCTCTCTCTCTCTCTCTCTCTCTCTCTCCCTCTCACTCTCTCTCTCTCTCTCTCTCTCTCTCTCTCTCTCTCTATCTTCATACTCTACCCATTTATCCTTTCACTCCTCTGTGCAGTGAATCCTCACACTTTCACACTCACTCATCTCCAGTTTCTACCCACGCAAAAAATCATCTGCTCACCTCTAGACACACTCTCCCCTCTGACCCTCTATGTGTCTCACTCTGGCGCCACCTGCAGGTGAAATGCTACCACAGGCGGGTCCAGAATGCCGAGAGGGACACAGTGTTCCGGCTGCAGTTCCACACCTGCACCATCCACGGAGCGCAGCTCTGGTTTGGCAAAGGGGAGCTGGACGAGGCCTGCTCAGGTGTGCTTTATTTTACTAAAAGCAACATGGTCGTAGACTCACGTAGTCATACAATGTGACCAGCCAGTCAAAAATCTACCATTAATGATCTCCGGCCAACCACACCATCAGTGTGTTTCCTGTGAGAGACCCAAACTATGAAACACTACATTATCACAGAGAGTGTCAAACACAAAAAAAAAACATTTTGATTCCACCAATAAAAAAATGTGTGTCTGACTTTGTTAATACTCGGCCCACTGGGTTGTTGTCTCTACTCTGTACAGATGACAGATTTCCCTCTGATGCAACAGTGGAGTTTGTGTTTTCCTCCGGACCAGAAAAGATGAAAGGTTGGGGAATGTACTCACTGCTCCTCTCTAGTCTCATTAACAATACTATAATATGACTGTAAAGATGATTTGTTACAGAATAATAATAATAATAATACTAATATAAAAAAATACTTTATAATAAATAATAATAAAGAACACTAGAGTGTAACAACAGGATATGGATAACTACTATACTTGTTTTTGTTTGGTTTTATTCTGATGTGTTGTGTAGTGTCGAGTATTTACGAGTAATATATGTGATATACTCACTGCTGTCAGGTCGGGAATACCAGAGGAATGACCCTGCGGTTACTGTTGACTATAACACATCGGACCCAGTGGTGCGCTGGGATTCTTATGAGAACTTTAACCAGAGGTATCAAGACAGCTTGGAAGGTACTGTTCAGAATCCAGATTCTCTCAATGACTTGTGACACGTAGACGTTTCAGTACAATGAAGCATCGATTTACACATCAGGCTGAACCATGAGATTACCTCGGCTATAATTTGAGGTTGTTGTCTAATAACAGCTATACTGTCCCCCTCAGATATTGCTCATACGCGTGGCCCAGTGGATGGCAGTCTGTATGCCCAGGTGAAGAAGAGACGTGCGGCCGGCTCTGGATCCCTCACCTCCACCAATGGGAGCCTGCCGTGCAGCGGCGCCGAGGAGAGGCCCAGTCAGCTGATGTCGGTGAGCTCCGACTCGGGCCACTCTTCCTCTGCCCTGGCCGAGCGCAACGAGGAGCCCCCGCGCCCGCCGCCCCCCACCCAGCAGGAGCGCGAGGACCTGGAGCGGCTGCTGGGGGGCATCGAGGGCAATCGGGGCGGCAGGCGAGACCAGCGGGAGCGCGAGACGGCCATTTTGGACGACGGAGACCCCGTGCTGCCCCCCGAGCGCGCGGGCACCCTGAGGCTGAGCCGCTCCTGCTCCTGCCGCGTGGGCTACCGCTCCCAGCACTGCTCCGAACCGGCCTGCGAGCGGCCCCACCACCTGTCCAACGGCTACTGCCTGGACAGGGCGTCCAGCTCCAACGGGCACTCCGGCGCCCCGCCGCCGGGCCTCATGGGGATGTGCCAGCACCACAGCACCCACCCTCACCAGTCCCTGCCACCTCCAGACCTGCTGTGGGATCGACAGCAGGGGCCCCCGCACTACCTGCACCGTGCCTGCTCTGAAGGCCCCACCCGGCACCTGTGCCCCTACCCTGGCCAGGACATCCCCCCGAACCCCCACCCTCTGTCTGCCCCCGGGCGTCTGCTCTGCCGAGCGGATGAGTACCTGCCTTACCCCCACCCCACGTCCCACAGTCACGGCCACTCACACCACCCCAAGCCCCCCGGCCCCTACCACGACATGATGCTGCTGGACAGCCTGGGTCCTCCTGGCTGCCCCTGCCGGGACTGCTGTATCAGGAGGGAGGACTCGGCCTTCCACGCGCTGCGCATGGACAGGGGGGAGGGTCTGCACTGGGAGAGGGAGGCCCTGAGACGAGGCCGCGAGGTCTCTCTCCACTGGGACCGGGACCGGGACGCCGACCTGCAGTGGGAGCGAGAGCGAGAGCGGGAGGCCGAGTACTGGCATCGCAGGGCCACCGTGTCAGCATACGGGCCCCAGGACCACGACCTACCCACGTTCGCCTTTGACCCCTTGCCGTCCGGCCACCCAGCCTACCCAGAGCCCACGCACTCGCACACCCACTCGCACCTGGACATTAAATACAGCAGCAGCAGCGGCTACCAGACCCCGCGGCAGGCCTGCCCCTGCTCTCCCTACCAGCCCTCCCCCTCAGAGAGCAGAGGCTACGCGTCAGGGTACCAGTCAGAGTCCACCTCACCTCTCCCCCCTCCTGCCGGCTGCCCCGGACACTCCAGCCACCCCAGTGGCCCAATGGAGAGCCACACCGAGGCCCATTCGCAACCGTATCCTGACACACAAACTGGTGAGTGCAGTTTCAGTTGTTTATATTGGAAGCTCTGTCATGAACCTTACGGCAAAAATTCTAAGACAGTCAGTTTTGCTGCCAGTCAATTTTATTCTCATAACCTACCATGACATTGCAGGAGGACTGGAATAAGGATTTAAAAATTATGAGCAAGTTTCTGATACACCAATGGTGGTTGGCACAGCTGTGCACAGAGCACTTTATTATTATATAACCAAATTTCATCGGTAGCTTACATTCTTACTCTCTGCTTTCCTTGGCTTTGTGCTCACTGAGGCCACATCAAGGGTTTTGGCCTCATGGGCTTTCTCTAATGATGGCCTCACGTCTCGTGAATGTTTTCCCTTTCATCAGATGGCCCTACAACCGTCATTGAGGCTGCCCACTGGCGGGACCACATTAACCATCCTGTGTCCTCGAGGGGGATACACAGAGAAGCACACATTCCTTGCTCTACGCCGTCAGATATGTCTGGACCACCCACACCGGTTCATACCAGCAGCCCTCTGCGTACACAAGAGAGGTGAACTGTTATTTAACAGCCCTTTTTTTTTTACTGTTGCAAGTAACTGCAGTCACCGTTCTAAATTCTAAAGAGTGTTGTTGTGTTTCTGCCTCAGCCCCAGCTTGGCAGCTCGTGATTGTGAGGTGCGCTCTAAAGAGGCCCTTGGTGACACCAGTGCACCGGCTCAGTCCCCGGTCCGAGCCCAGGCTGGACCACAGGAACCTCACAGCACCAGCCCGGGCTCCAGGCCCAGGGAGCCCTCCAGCACCGACCCCAGCACCCCTGCACAGGCAGCTCCGGAGACCCTCAGCCCCTCCTCCCCACTCATTCCAGAGGTGCAGCAGACACCGCCTGTGCCTGCTGGCTCCCCTACCCAGACCACACCAATGGCTGTCATGCCCCCTAACCACCCCGAGAACCACACTCACCCCACGCCTGCCCTCCCATCAGAGGAAAGCCCACAGGTCCCTCGGGACAGTTCTCCATCGGCCAGCGTGGCTGCACTGGCCCAGCGGGCAGGACCCGACTCCTCCAGCCTCTCCTCCCCCCCTGCCTCTCCCGTGTCCACCTCAGCCCAGCCCCACACCAATGGCTGCTGCCCGCAACCAGAAACTGTGATTCCCAAACCCGACTCAGCTCCCTCCTCGCCTCAGCCTCCCCACAGCAGCCAGGAGGGGTCCCCCTCCACGGAGCCCCCCGTGCCAGGCTTCGCCACGCTCGGCCGGAGGCTCATGCTGGCCTCCGAGCCAGTGGGGCATCTGCAGCACTACTCCAGTATGGAGGGCATTGCCAGCGCCCGGGGATCCCCTGCCTCTGAGGGCCACATCACCCCCAACTTCCCACTGTCTCCTGGCTACTACCAGCCCTTCGGGTCTCTGGGCTCCTACACGGGTCACCCGGGCAGCACGGTCCCCCAGCCTCCGCTCCCCGAGAAACGTCGCCAAGGCACACTGCCCGGATCGCCCAATGGAAGGCTGGGCTCGTTGAGGCCTGGGGCGGGGAGCCAGCAGTCTGTCCAGCACCATGTCACATTCTCCCCATCCGTGGGTGAGGTAGCCCTGCCCGCCGGCGAAAGCGACGCCGTTACTGAGGAGGAGCTGGGCAACAGAGTCAGCGTCAAATTTGTGCAGGACAGCTCCCGCTTCTGGTACAAGTCAGGCATTTCCAGGGACCAAGGTAACTACATACGTATATTTCCTAAAACTCAAGTCCTCAAGGCTGGCAATTACGCACTCACACACTGGGGTGTAATAAACATGACTGCATCTTTCTTCAACAGCTATTGCGGCGCTTAAAGAGAGAGAGCCTGGGGCTTTTTTGATCCGGGACAGCAACTCATTTCAAGGGGCCTACGGCCTTGCACTGAAGGTGGCAACTCCACCCCCCAATGTAAACAGCCACAAAGGTACCTTTTGCAACTCTCTCAGATTTCCATAATGCTGAAATGAATGAGGAATGGGGAATGTCATTCCTACACCAGGACAGACATTAACACACAGGTTTACATGTAGGGCACATCCAAATGTCTTTGCCTTCATGTCCTGAGCTGAGTTCAGACAATGCTGGAATTTTTCATTGTCATTCACAATCCCTCTCTCTCTCTCGCTCTCTCAAAGTGGCAGATCCTTCAGAACAACTGGTACGGCATTTCCTGATTGAAACGGGTCCACGTGGTGTTAAGATCAAGGGATGTCAAAATGAGCCCTATTTCGGTAAGGAAAACCTATCATTTGGTGGTTAACCAGCTGAAGCTACCAGGCTTTTACACAGCTGTTTATAGGCCATTGTGGGTTTTACTCAATGCAAACAGGCTGGCATATACTGCTACGCTGCCTCTGCTTGATGAAAGATCGTTATGTGATTTTAAGATTTACATGTTTTGTCTACTCAAAAGGTGATCATACCATGGAGTATGTGTAGGGGTGGATGTTTAGAGACTCAGGCTAAAACCAGTGGCATGAGATAATATCACTTTTTGGATCATACCATGCATGTGGGTGAAGAGGACTGTTTATTTGTCTTTCCAGGAAGTCTGTCTGCTCTTGTATATCAGCATTCCATCACTCCAATCTCCCTGCCTTGTGCCCTTCGCATCTCAGAGAAAGGTAGACAATGCTCCCTAAAAGACACGGCCTCCCTAAAAAAATAACTTTTAAGTGTTAACAAGGATTTAGCCATCTTCATCTTTCCACATGGCAATAACACTCCTTAACGTTCCAGACCTATTAGGAGACATCCAGGAGGTGCAGCCGGTGAGCAACCTGAGCACAGCGGCAGACCTGCTCAAGCAGGGCGCAGGTGAGGCCCCACACACACCTGGCTCTGCTCAAACCACTGCTTTTAAATGTGACAGAGGGATACTGTCACAGCATTCAGATAAGATAAGGCCACAAACTAGCTCAAATATTTAGTTAGATAGGTTTACAGAAAATATTCAATTCAATTTTAGTTATATAGTGCCAAAACAATACAGTTTTATAAAATGTCAAATATGTGATGTTTCCTATGATGAATTCTCTAGAGTACAGCTTTGGAGATGGCATTATCCAACCCAAAACACAAAAAGAAGCCACCTTTTTTTCTCGATACAGTGATATCATACACTTAATTATAAAGAGCCTGACTCGTGTCCTGATGTCTCATGTCTTACCTATTTCTTTCCCGAATAGCTTGTAATGTGCTGTTCCTGAACTCCGTGGAGACGGAGTCACTGACAGGACCCCAGGCTATTGCAAAAGCGACTGCTGCAACCATGTCTCGGAGTCCGCGGCCAGCTGCCACCGTGGTCCACTTTAAGGTGTCGGCCCAAGGCATCACGCTCACGGACAGCCAGCGCAGGTACACTGCACAGGCCACTCACGTCAAGTGGCAAAAATCAGAACATGTTTCTTTTTTGCAATAAAATCATTTTCTGGGTTATGTGACTTGCGGGCTTGTCATTATGTCCATGACAAGCTCTTGATATTTTTCAGGTTTAAGATCCTTGAAGACCTGAGAAACGAATTCCACATTGTTCATAAATGTCCGTCTTTGTAAATGGAGTGTGTGTCTCTCCTCAGGGTGTTCTTCAGGAGACACTATCCTCTTAACAGTGTCACGTTCAGCAGCATTGATCCACAAGACCGAAGGTAGGTTTAGAGAACAAAGGTGTGGTATTACTACCTTCAGTTAGGCCCCATGCCCATAGTGGCTCTAAAACATCATGAAATGTGTTTCTTATTAATATTTAATATATAGTATATAGTAATATAGTATAATATATAGTCATTTTGGTAGAAACCATAGGCTACTTTTGCAAATGTAAGAAGTTGCAATTTAGTAAATAATTGATGACTATGTTTTTTTACATAATACATTTTTTTTTTTTATTAAAACATCCGGTCAGCTAGTTACTCCCTTCAGTACAACCATTTACAATACATTCGTTGATAAAATGGAGCTTGAAGTTGTGATTCAAACAGAACAGTTCAATGAAGTTCTTGTAAATCTGTTGGCAGAATCTAGAAATAAAGCCAGTCTTTTCTGAAGTCGCATTTACTGTAATGTACTAGTTGAAATTTATTTAGTAATAAGTCATCTCTATAGATATGTACGCTCATATCATCTAACCCAACAACAGGACAGTGTTGCTCCTTGCGACAAAAAGCCAACAGAGCTGACTGCATTCTTTAAAGCTATCAAGATAGAAACATGGAAACCGTGTCAACCATTCTTATGACATGCACGTCCTCATTTTGGAATGGTATTAACTGTAACAGTCATCGGCCAGTCATTACTTACTGTTTGCTGCTGCATGATCTAGTGCTGGCTGCCCTGCCTCTGTGTGTGTGTGTGTGTGTGTGTGTGTGTGTGTGTGTGTGTGTGTGTGTGTGGAATGATCGAGGGGAATATGACATTTGGGAGGAACCACTGATGTGATTAATATATGGTGGATTTAAACACATTTGGAGATCATTTGTAATATATTGTAGTGTGTACAGGGAAAGTTTTGTAGGCAGTAGTCCATCTAATTTCCTTTGTCGATAATATTTTAAAAATCCTTTTTAGATAAGGGCATTTTACTGATTATTGTGGCGGTGAATTGTACAGAGGTATAAATCACTAGCCTGGTTCTGCCATCCTACATCTGCAGTGCTTATTGATCTTGGTCTTGAAACATAAAAAAAATGGATTTTAATTGCAGTTACAGGGTGAAGACATTTTTTACTTTAAGAATTGACATGCACAATACAAGAAAGAAAATGTTTCTCCGTGTGTGCATGCCTGGACTGCGTCTGTGTAGTGTTTCTTCGCTTCTTCTGTGTGTGTGTGTGTGTGAAAGAGAGAGAGACAGAGTGAGTATGTGAGCATGCGTGTTTCTGAGTCTCGTCTCTGTCTCCTCCTGTTTGCTTCAGGTGGACTAACTCCGACAGCACGACATCTAAGTAAGTGCTCTGTGGATATGCCTCTATGTTTCCTCTTCATGTGTGAGAGAATATATGTGTCTTTTTCAAGCCGCAGTTGGAATGTAGGCTTTGCATCATCTCAGTGCTTTGACAACCTCAAATCATATCCATTATCCTGATTCAGTGATCTTGATTTAAGGACCATGCTAAGAAACACAAATAAACTTTATTACCTCTGTAATTTGAAATGACAAAGAGAGCAGTTCCCATCAGCTGAACTCATGGCACTGGTTAGTCATATTAGTGTTTGATGATGTCGAATAGTCTAATATTCAAAGCAGGTGTGGTTGGCTTATAGCCGTACATTTTATGATTTGTTTAAAGTTTACCCCAGTTGAAATGGAGATAAAAGTTAATCTGACGATAATTGCGGCAGTGCGTGCTTTCTCTTCTAGTTTTGATACGACTGTGTCGATGACTTAGAACTTACGTCTTCATCTCTGTTCCACCCACCAGAGTGTTTGGCTTCATGGCGAAGAAGCCAGGAAGTGTAGCTGAGAACGTGTGTCACCTGTTCGCGGAGCTGGACCCCGAGCAGCCAGCCTCTGCCATCGTCAACTTCATCAACAAGGTCATGCTGGCCCCGCAGCGCAGGTAGAGGATGGCGTGAAGACCACAGGCCGTCTCCCCAGCCTGTGTTGTCGTCCACCGCAGACTACACAGGCCGAGTCAAGTCTGTCCAATGGTTTGATCACAGCACTCTTCCACTCTGGGCCATCACCAAGGAGACACACACACTGGTAGTTCATTAAGCTTTGAAGCTTATGCACCTAAAGCACTGTCAAGCAGAAACAGTCAAATTCCCTTATTCGATACATCATGGGCATTGACTGATAATGGAGCCAAAGTTATGTAGTTAGTCGTGCAGAGTTTTAATCAAAAAGACAACAAACTGTTTTTTTGTCAAGTCTCCCTTGTGGTTGTAATGTACGTCTAGATGAGGAACAGGGAGAGGAGAAAGATATGTATTTTTGTAAATATACCTTTGAAGACAATCATTGTAATATATGAACATGAGCTTTGGAGAGGTCCAAAGAAAGTGGTAGTGAAGGTTTGAGAGTGCGTTTGTGTGCCAGCTTACCAAAGAGGGAAAGAGTCTGTGATGTGGGTACCCAAATATGAGCCCCAAAACTGCTTGGGGGAGTGAGTCACTGACGTTGGGGAAGCCCAAGGTCAAATACCTTAGCATGGCTAAGAAATGTGTTCAAGGAGAAAAGATGAATGTCAAGTTGTATGGGCAGAATGTATGCACCGTTTGTTACTCACTGCTATAACTATCCTCATATTGGGGTTCCACCCAAAGCATATTAATGAGGAAGCAAGGGCTATTACTCAAAGCAGTACACGTTACACTGCAACACCTGTTCAGTCTCAAGGGGAATCGAATTATTGTACTGGGGCTGCCGTGGATATATTGACCCAGTGAGAAAGTCCGCTTGTCCCCTGCCTATGGTATTACATCCAAGCCTTTTAGCACTAATATGGGTGTCTCAGTTGGTATATGGCATCTAGGTTGTCACCACTCAACCATACGCAAAACTATGATTTTTATATATAAATGTGTGGACATGAACACACAAGAGTGGCCAACCTTTTTTTTTACTTAACCAAAGACATTTACGGAGCACTTGTTTGTATTAAAGCTTTACATCCTACATTATAAGCTTCTTGTATTTAATTTTGCAGGACTAGGGTTTTTTAAGTGCACAGCAGATACTGTAGAAGGAAACTATGTCTATGACAGGTTTAATATATTGTGGTCTGTTTTCATCTTTGTATGTAGTAATATATTTTCCCATATGCAGCTCATCCGGAAAGCGTAAGAGAAAGGAAACGTCAGAAAAAAGGAATTTATATGATATGCTATTTTTGACATATATGCGAAAGTGAAATAAATAATAAAGACATGTAAAGTTGTGGTACCAAAATGCACTGAGTGGAGTATGTGTATTCAGATTAAGCACATCTGAAAATAAGAACTACATACAATAGTGCTTGAAGGTTTGCAAACTCTTTAGAATGTGTATGCATAAACATGACCTAAAACATCAGATTTTCACACAATTCCCAAAAGTAAAGAAACAAAACCCAATAAATGAGACAAAAATATTATACTTAATTTGTTTATTGAGGAAAATTATCCAATATTACACATCTGAGTGGTATCTGTGATCTTGCTGATCAGCTTATCTTTTCTGTAAACATCAGAGTACCATTCCAAATAAAAATTACATCTCACTTTTACTTTTTAATTTTGCATTATCCATATGACAAATCTTCAAGTTCAATTTTGGCAAATAAAATCTTTATAAATAAATATTACATAACTCATGAATAACCTTTGCATAGTTTAAGGTAACATGTGCTTGGTTGGTCTTACTGGAGACAAGTAAGCAACACTGATTAGGGGATTGAGGGAAGCTGAACCACCACCTGTATCTAGGCAACCAGAAATCATTTTTGTCATGTGACCCTAAATTTACTTTGCATTTTCCCTTTTCATTTTTCCATGCGAATGAAGTGGAAAGCATATTTTTTTATGCTTCTTTTTTTGCCTGTCAATATTTTTTTTTTTGGCATATCAGTTATTTAAATCAGTCTCACATCAAAAGTAGCTTATCTCAGTTTTAAAAGTTATATCAGATATGTTGATGAACTGGCAGTGGGCAAAAATATGTTAGTGAATTAGCAAAAATGTAGCTATGGGTTGCTGGACTAGACACATTTCCCAAAATGGTGGCTGTAGGGGAAAATGAACCAGGGCCTCGGGGAAGATGAACCACCGGTTTACTTTCAGTCAAATATTTGATGTTTAAATTAATGCTACATCCCAACCATGAATAACTGACATTATATTTCGTATTTCAAATGCAGCATAACAGTGGTCATGGCACGTAATTACAGAAGAAAAATATAGAGGCTCCATAGTCATAATAATAATAATACATCACATTTATATAGCGCTTTTCAAAGTTCTGAAAGACGCTTAACACGTGCTTGTATCCCTATTTTTTATTTACCTCTTTGTGAAGGACTAGAAACATCACTCTTAATTTGCCTTTTTTTATAGCATTTGCCACTATATCAAACATACAGTTGACAGTGTACACTGAAAGTAAAAAACAAATAATCTGTGAATGTTCCTTAAAAAGAATAAAAGTAGCTTTCAATTTAAGACTTCCATGTCTATTTCATAATCCTAGAGACTTCAGAACTGTAGACAAATCAGTTTATTTTTTGGAGGGTTTGTTGTCGATTGTTAAGGTTTCAATTGATGGCACGCATCCTGATCTTGTGTTGTATGCATTCGCTTTTCTGTGCATTTCTGCGTCATATTCCCTTGTCTATAGGTCGACTCAAGTAAAAAATGGCTCATCTTACCCCACCCTCCCCTACTATTTTGTGCAGTTTTCCTCTTTTACACAGTGGTCTTGTACTGTTTTAACAGCTGGCTTTTCTTAGGATTAAGTAACCCTTCTGAATGCATCAACTGACAATTATGTCAAAAGACAGCATAAAATCCTATCAGTCTACCTTTGTTACGTAAATTGTGGGAAAAGTCAATCATTTTGTAAGCACAGGTTAAATTATCAATCTTTGGATATTTCATTCAAGGAAAATACAGTAGTTATTCCTTTCAAAACAGACTGAAAAAGCATATTTCAGTTAGAAAAACTGTACAGTACTACGACACAAGACAGTCTATTATTGAACAAAAACCAAGCAAAAGTTAGCAAATTAATAAGGTGCTCATCAGATGCCTGAATGCCTACCAATTCAACACAAGCTTTAATGCTCAGAATTGGCATCATCTTAACATCGGCCATCCAGATCATACTGACATCCTCATCTCCTGGACCGTGCCCTACTCTACTCAAACAGAAAGGGCTCTTGAAATGGAGCAAACGGAGAGCCAAGAGCAGCAATTTTTCAAAATCAGTAGTAGCAGAACTTGTACTGTGCTCAGTTAAATGATGCTTTGCGAGACTTTTCCAGAAAGAGAAACTCAAGTAGCACTCGTCTCAGTAGTCCTCTGTCCTTTGTTTCAGAGACAACACATTCCCAATTTCCATCCTAGTCCAGACAAGCTGAACCTCGGAAACTACTCCCTTTTGTTTCAGTGCCAATTAAACAGACCTCGAATGCAACCAGATGGTTGAATCAAACCCCACTTCCATGTCTGAGGATGTTAAGTCACCTTCAAACTTTTTTTTTTTCCTTTTTTTTTTACCTCAGCAGCCTGATGCTGGGATTGCGGTGTGGATCAGACCACAGGATATCTGAAGACCTGTGAATTGTGGAGTTGGCACCACAGTCGATATAGCGATAGGCCTCCAGTGTGTTCTGCGTGCTGCGCACCATATAGGATGTTTTAACAGAGGTCCTGCAGGCAGAGAGGTACAGCTCATAAGCACAGTACCTGGGACTGATAAATAATTATCACAAATAAGCAAGAAAGTAAGACCCAAAACAAACATGGAAGAAAGAAAGTAAAAGAAAGAATGAAGGAACAGCAGTCAGCAAGAAGAGGAAGTAGTCATATTTTCAGAGATATGTGGAACTGTCATGGAGGAGAACTTACTGCATGAAGACGACAATGTTGTGAACCTTAATACTGGCCATGGAGCAGAAGGCACTGGAAGAGAGCAGGAGAAACAGGTGTGAGGTGTGAATCCAGGTCTATTCATTTGCATTCTGCATTCTGCTCTATGATGTGAAAGGCCGACTTACTACACATAAGAGAGACTCCCACTGATCTCCACACTCACACTGAAATTCACCTGGGGAAGATAAACACTCCATCAATGAAGATTAATATACAGAATATTACATTTATTATTTATTATATTATTATGCAGAAATGAACCACATACGGTACCAAATGCAAGTGTTGATATACTACTTTATATGAATGAATGGGCTGCATTAAATATTGACCCAGATTTATTTGAAAACTGATTAAAGACTTTTGCTCCATACCGGTCTCTCACTGAGGGGCGGGATGTGGATGACGTTGTCCAGCTGCTGGGTGCCAATGACAGTCTTCATGTAGAGTACCTGACAGTTTAGGCTGTCCACCATCACCGTGAAGAAATTGGGGTTGCTAAAGCTCAAAGTGCTCTGAAGATTGACAGAAACAGTAATCATGAGAACACAACCTCAGGCAGAAACACGTAGTCCTGACGTGAGATCAATTCATATGTGTGATGTAAATGAACATTAGAGCTGATGTGAAAGCCACTTATGTGGTTAGAGATCAATTCCATTGAACTCGAGGTTTCTTCACGCGTAACAATTTCCTTTTGGTCAGATTTTGAAGCCAGAAAGAATTTCGTCCTTTTCAACTTGTTCAACGAACTTTCCAAAAAAATGCAGATAACTTAACTTGATGACCAAGCTAAACTCAAAATTGATCCAACGGATCTACTGGTGAGTATTGTAAACACTAATGATTTCTACTTTGGAGGTGGACTGTGGAGAAGGAGGCTCACGGTCATGTTGATGAGCACTTTGCTGTTGTTGTGATCAAAGTGCACGGTCACCGTGCGAATGCCATTATCCTTCACCACCACAGAGCGAGGGAACAAGAAGAACGCCACAAACGAGGAGGCCAGCAGACACAGCACCACAGACAGCACCACATACAGCTTCCTGTCAAACACAACACCACCTGAGATCAGCGCCACCTACTGGACTCCTCCAGATCACCAGTGATGAAATATGCGTGTCCTCTTAGCACAGTGTAATGTTTACGAAGGTTGTAAAATCTAATGTTTCAATTACCATCAGGTAAATTACCATTACGTTGGAGATAAACTGTCAAACATATATACGGAGGACAGAAATGTTACTTACGTTCTTTGCGGCTGAAGCCTCTGATCACTGTATGGAATCAGTGCAACCAGCTCATTTATCTGATCTGAGACATAAACCAGAGAGACAAAGTCAATGCAGTGATGCCTGAACCAATTAGGCTACAGAGTTTCATGCAAATCTACAGGTGAGTGGACAGAACAACCTAAGGTCCTATTTCTTACACAAATGCTAACGTGCAATTGAAACCAGGTGCTGAAATCAAAGTGCTTGAGATAAGGAGTACTATATTCATCCACCAATAAAAGGAGGCCATAAGCTTATTTACTACACAACTATAATGCTAAGGTGAAGGGTTCTCAGGGAGTAAATATAAAATGCAAATGGGAGTAGTATAAGAATACGTGATGCATAAGCATTATGCAGAGACAAAACACACAGCAAACACACACAGAAGTTACAAACCTGCAGTCAACTAACCTGAGGGGATTCGCCCAGTGCCTTGGCAAGTTGGACATGTAATGCTGTCTCGTCCAGTGAACTCCACGTATGGAAACTGTGCAATGTCTTCCTGCCTATCCAGACCGTCCAAGGAGTCATCATCATCAGCCTGGTAGCCTTGCCTTATCCTGACCCCGTTATCGGAGCAGTTTAGGAGCGTCTCGTTGTTTTGAGACCAGTGAGTTCCCATTAGCTGTCACTTCACCCACCTGTTCGATGGGTACCTATGACAATAGCATTGGTTAACATTTAGTTGTGAAGAGTTAAAAGTTAGCAACCTAACTCGACAACAGGAGCACAAAAACATCATTGTTTAAAGGAAGATAAGCGAGAGTCGTCCATGTTTGTGGGCTAATCTCTCATGAACTGAAACAATGATACTGCTGAGACGGACTGTGACCCGGGCACAATCACCCTCAGCTGATGTTCATTTGTGCGACGTCAGAACAATTCTCATCACCATCTGACGTTCATTTGCGCATAGCATAAACATTGCATTATCACTGCTGCAGCAAACACATTTACAAACACAACAATGAAAGTTAACGGTTTCAAGCACAAACACAAACTCAGACGCACCTCTGAACAAAACTTGCTTAACTTCTGTCCAGGATAGCTAGGAGTTTTCATAGACAAGTTTCATCTAACGTTACATTGCTGGTCGAAAAGCGTTAACCCAAATCCAAAGTTGCAATGAGTTAGCTTCGCTGAGATTTGATCATTTCTACCGGTTTGTACTCTATACACCTCAGTTTGGTGCGATTACCTACGTAAGGACATCAGAAACCAAAACTGTTGGGGCTGACAGTTAACGTCAGATAACATTTTCATAGCATTAACATTACATTTTCAATAGCTAGCAAATTGGCATGATTTAAAACATGTCATACCTTTTGCTGTGTGTTATCAAACCATAAAAGTGACCGACTGATGAAAGGTTGCTCTTTCAATTCCTCTATTCTTGAAATGTTTCGTTTCGGATCATATCACCCACTTCACTATCCGTTCTCTGGCCGGGAAATCGTTGTTTAAAACACTCCTTTCTGACGAATACATAGATGTTGTCAGAACTGTTTTGAGCAGCGTGTAGCCAGCGACAATAACAAAAATTTCAATATGGCCGCGACTCCTTATTCTTTCAAAATAAAAGTAAAATCTTCTTCATTCGTTTTTGATTACAGAATGAGGAAAAATTAAGAAAAAAATGCTAATTTTACAAACCGTATCTTCTACAAAAGGTACACTAAACGTAGAAGTGGGAAAACATTTCAAAACAACAAATTGCACATCCTTGATATGGGGGTGAAATGAAAACCTTTGAACAAGTACTTTAAGGAAATAAATAGATATAGATATATGTATATAGATATACATAGATATGTATATAGATAAACATAGATATGTATATGATTCGGCCCCTGCTCCATCACCATCTGCCAAGATAAAAGCAGACTGCTGCATATCATTGGTTCTACTGAGAGGGTGATTGGCTGCAATTTCTCATCGCTCCAGGACCTGAACGACTCCAAGCCCCAAAAGTGAGCCGGGAAGATTAAGGCTGAACAACCCCAACCCTGGTCAGGTCTTTTTGGTAAAACTCCCCTCTGCGGTCCATCAGGACCAAAACCTCATGCCATAAGTACAGTTTCTTTCAGGCAACAGTCAGTCCCATCAACAATGTCCACAAACTACTGTTTCAGCCCACGGACAGCTATTCAGTGCTCTCACACTGTTGGACATTTCCAAGACTCTCCTTTTAATTTCACAGTGGTATACATATACATTAGCTTAGTCTAAGTCGATTTGTATTCAGATTGTTATTGTCTATATTTATGTTTCTTTTGTGGAACAAAATGTCTTTGTCTTTTCCCCCTTTGTCCACTTAACCTTAGAGAAGAGAAATATACAGAAGAGAACTATACCTTGTATGTGGAAACCTACAGGCAATAATCCTGTTTATTTACACTATTACACTATCTACACTATTAATACACTATATTATCTACTCTGGACATTAGGACATTTACAGCATATACACTCACCTATGCCCCCTATGCCTAACTGATATGGAGGCAAAGGTTTCAAAGTCAAGATGGATTTTTTTTTTTCATTTGTTCACTGTTGTAAATAAATATTGCTCAATACTGCTCAAATCCAGTTATATTTTAAATATGTCAAATAACAAGGAGAGTTCAACTCACAACTCTGTTATGCCTTTTCATATTAAACACAGTCTATAGGTTCAATTTATTCAGTAATGGCTAGGATGTTCTATGACTCACAAGCAGTATAAATAAAAACGTTTTTTTTTTTAATCAGCTATGTCGCCCTCTGGGTTAAATACAACTAACTGGACGTGGTGATCTATAATACATTTAATGGAGAAATGAATGATCGTAAACATGTGTACCAAATAAGCTAATTGTTGTGTACCTAATAATGCCATCTCATTCCATGCTTATTTGCATGATGAGTCTGCTATCACAGATGCAATATGTCGTATATTTATCTAGAGTAGTTAGCAGCACAACAGGCATATGGCGTGCAAAACGTTAAACATCCATCAAATTGGATTTATTTTGACGATCTTCACCGAGTACTGCTGCTTATTGTCGCTTGCTCCATGGAACTGCTGTTTTGCGCATGCTTCTTGACTGTAGTACTGCCATCTACTGCTTGGGAGAGGCATATATGGATGCACCCTCGCGTATCGGGGCGAAGGAGAACTCAGGATGGAGGGCCCTTGAAGTTCACCCCTACCTTAAATATAAGAATCAACACCCTTTTGAAGGCACTTAGTCTAACATAAATAACCATAAAATACAGTTCTGATTAGTTAAACAGCCTACATTACCTTTTTTAAGGAGAATTCTTCAAACAATTCTTTCAACAATTATTTTTATTTACATTTCTGGAGTAGCACTTCAAGGTAGGAGATAACTAAAACAAAACAAAACACGTAATTTCCAGTCACCAATATTTTATTACCATAAATCACAGTAGCATGGTGTTTTCCATGGCGATTCTCTTTAGAGCATTCTTGTTTTCATTGTTGTGGTTTTGAGGACATCTCTCTCAATTGTTCCTAATCAGAGGAACCCTGTCTCCATCTGAATGAAATCTCACTGTGGAGAGAAAGATGTTTTCAACAGGGAGGACAGATACAATGCATTCAAATATAAGTAGGTTTCATGTCACTATTTGTCTACCTTGAGATGTTGATAGGTCTGACTGGGAATGGGAGGAGGACTCAGTGTCACTGCCATCTGCATTCCTGGTTCCCTCAGATCTTTCCTGAACATATATACATCGTATATACATCATATATACATCAGTAACAATAACAAGTCACCCATGAGCACTCTAGACTTGTGATCTTTGTGTGTCTGTGTGTACGTGTATGTGTGCATGTTATTATGTTACTTACGTCTCCCACGTTTTGAAGTCTTCTCTGCAGAGCTTCATTCTCTCTCTGAAGTGCTCGGATCTAAGTCATAGCAACACAAAACAATGTTTTTAGATAGTTGCCTTTAATTTTTATTCCACCCAGCACTAGTAAATCATACTTCAAATCTACTTCTTGAACATTCATGAATCATAGACACTTTTTAATTTTGTTAATAACCTTTATTCATACCCTGAGTTGAAGGGCCTCTACCACCAGGTCACGACTGCCCCTAACAGCTACGCGTTGTTCAGAGGCTTTGAACATGTCACCAATGAGAGAGACCACCAGGTGTGACTGTCAAGAAGGTTTGGGAAATTAATTTCAAAGACTCAGGGTCTTTAAAACAGGAATGTAGTTGCAGTTAAGTTACTGGTGCCTGATACTCACAAACTTCTTGCACTGGAACATGTAGCAGTGGTACTTGTCTGAGGTTAGATGTTTGGCTACAAATCCAAACAGTTTGGGCATGGTCTGGTGGACTGCACAGAAAGAGACTGCGTCCAGAGTGCATGTGTGTATCAAAAACTGGGAATGAAGAGAAAGGAGGAGAAAGACCATGATTAATCATTTCGAACCGACTCTTTCACAACATTTAAAAGATAAGCTCCATTTAATCAAAGTAATCAACAAATTCAACAGATATAACTTTAGTTGAAAAACATTTAAGGGAATCAGATGATTTTTGAAACAGCAACATTACACAGTGAATATGACGAATCTATCACCTTAGTTTTGTGCTCAAGGATGTCAATCCCCTTCTGTGACAAGAAAAGGTAAGCTTTCCTCTTCTTTGCCGTTTCTGTGTCATTCTTGTCAGGATTCTACATTGGTAAAGACAGTACATGAAGTTTAGGGATTTTAGGACTGACTATCTGGATACCTCAGAGGGTGAGTCTTTACACCTGAAGATCTTCATGTATGATGAGACAATGCAGTAATGACTAGAGGTTACAGTCTTAAGTGTAATACATTTGATTCAAAGATGAAAAATACCACAGCACAAACACATGACTTTATCAGACCAGCATAGCTGATGAGGACATCTATTTTTTAAATGGCCATCACAGTACCAGCAAGACCCCCGCACTCTCGTTCAGAGTCTGCATTCCTTGTGGACGGTGTACTTCAACGCGACCCAGGAACTTGTATGAACAAAAAATAATGATACAAATTAAATATTAAAACTGGATATTAAACTAATATCTCTGACTGACGTCTTGAACATTTTCATTAATACAGATCTAAGAGTATCAAGAAATGGACCGAGCCCCTCTTCGTACTACTCACTTTCACTGTGAAAGAAATCTCGTTATCGTCAGATTCAGTCATCTTTGGGTCCTTGTAAATAGAAGAAACTGATTGCAAACAACATCACAGGTCATGTCAAACAATTGACAAGTAATTGGTAATGGCATTGAAAGCCAGCTTTGTAAGTAAGCATTCTGAAGTCCTTTCAAAGCTGAATAATTCTTGCTTATTAGATGATCCATAAGAGTAAAAATCATTGACTGAGAAGCTGTGAATTATATATTTTTGGAATAAGTTGGTTTGTTATTCTTGAGATCTATATTAAGACACATTTGTCTTACCTTTAATAGAGAAATGTCGGAAAAAGAGCGACTGATCTCTTTCCTCTTCCTGACAGGTGTAAAGTCTGTTTGAGTTAATGACTGACTATAGTCAAATGACTTCCTTACTGCTCAATACATTTGATATGGATTTATTGCCTCCCGGTCTATATTACCCCTTATCACTGGGAAGATATCTAACTGTAAACAAAGACTTTATTGTTTACATGTCATATATTGCAAATATAAATATATATATAGTAGGTGTAGGATTATTGCATTGATACTTTTTTAACACAGTATAGACGTAAGCATAAAAATGCAGTATGAATATATTCTATTATATAGTATAAGGATATAGTATATTCTATTCTATTCTGTATATTCATATACAGTATATTCTACCTATCATAATTTCCAATGTCAGTGCTCTGATGTAATGTCAATATGAGTATTAAAATCCTAGGCTTCTCTGAACTAGAGATGAGCAGATCAAACTTTGTAAAGCTAATCTTCATTCCTCCATATGTGGATGCAAAACTAAGGCCTTGAATTTTGGTTGATTACCCATACTGACTAAGGAATTTTTTCCTAAAACTGATTTCCAGCAGTTCAACGAGTTTGGCATGCCGGATTACCAATGTAAAGCTCTGGTTTTATCATTCTGAAAGAGGGTAACTGTAAGTACATGGAAATATATCATGACAATATTTTTCCACTGACCACAATAATTTCCTCAGGTTTTGTCATTTTTTGAAGAGGTACATTATTTAATTCATATTTGATACGTGTCTGAGCTTCCCTGACATTGTGTGGAAACTTTAAAAAGGGTAAATCTTCTGCGCTATATGACAGAAACTAAAAAGGGATACATAGCTGGCACAGTGACTGCAAAAAATACATCACATGGTGTTTTACCACATATTTCATTTTCATTAGATTGTCATATTATGTTGCAGTGCACAATTATTAGACATCAACTTCAGCGTGTGCACTTGTGACAACTTGCCTCATAAGGGAATACCTTTTCACGGACAATGGGTAAATTGCCATATTCGATTATCAAACAAATAAAAACATTGTGAACATATTTTATTTTTTATTTCGTAACCAAAACTGAACTCAACACCTTGAGAAAACATTAAAGCAACCAGCCATTTCTATAAATGATGACAAATCATGCCTATCAGTGAAAAAGAAAATACTCGCAGACCATAGGTCTTGGTTTTAGCAGATTAAAGATTTATTTGAAATCATAAATGGCCAAACATAAACCACCTCCCTTGAGGTAACCTATTTTAGGCCATTTTCTGCATCTCACCCACTGAACTCCTCTGGCCAGCCGATGGAGAATAGTTCCACACAGACAACACTGAAACACTCATTCTCGTCTGAGGAGTCCTCTGTAATGTAATGTTTTACATTTGACTTGGACACCTTCTTCCTGTTCTGTTCTGGCGTTGACTTCCTCTGCCCACGTATGAGGGATTTTCAAAAGCTGCACCACTTGGCAATGAATCAAGGTAAATATCTGCCAACCTAGTGATGTACCCTACCAGTTGCATCTCCATTCCAGGGGAGAAAACACACTAGGGTTTGGAATAATCAACATAACACATGTGACAACTTGCCCCAAACTCACTTGTCTGCTACGTTTTGCTAAACGGCAAGGCTAGTTCAATGTAATTCAATGTAGTTCATAATACATAAAATAACCCAACCGTCTGCCCTTCTGGAGCAGTGAAACACCCTCTTCACATGCTTGGGGTATGCAGAGCAGAAGTATGTGCAGTTATGAGCATAAATACAGTAGACACAATGTGAAGTGAAATAACAACCTGTGTTTTTGACTCACAAAAACATTGCCACCAACAAAATGACTAATTTAACATGTGGAGGGTTGGGTTTAACTGCTTTTGTTCCTCTTTGTGCTTAGCAGAGCAGGTTAACCAAGCTCATATAATTTCATGGTTGGAAAAAAACCTCAGTGCCTATAGGCTGTTTTGGTTACTTGGAGGTCTGGAACAGATTCAAGTTTTAAGACCTGTCATTCATTTCCAAAAGTGAAGAAGATTAGTGACATATAATCTGTAACGGATTTCTTTTTGATCCTTGCTAGCTTTGTAGATTTGATGGGAATTGTAGGGGCTTCTCTGATTCAAGCAGGTTGCAGTATTTTTCTATCAGATCTTTTGCCTCGCGCTTAATCGATAAGTAGGGTGAGTGTGACAGCAAGCATGTCCATGTGAATAAAAATCAAGTCAATCACTGAGTAACTTTTAGATGTATTTATTTTCAGGTGCCATACTAATACTTCATCCAAGATCACAGCTGTGACCGCATACAACAGAGCTTGTACTCTAAGCACATGGAGTGCAGAGATGACACCCAATGATGATGGGGAGGATGGAAGTGGATCAAACTGATGGGGGATCCTGTTGATTTCCACAGAAACGTTATGAAATGTATCTACAGTATGCATGTATGAAATAGATCAGGTATAGTTCTACCTATAAAGCATTACTGCGCACAAGCCGATCAGTGTCTTTGGGTGAGCAAAAAACAGTAATATTTCAGCAGATAGAACGATACCTGAACAACCTTTACTTGTTTCTGCTGTGTAATTTAGAGTATATATTTCAATTAAAAGCCATCAAGGAAAGAGTTGAGTTTCCCCAAAGAACACGACCGCATCACACAAGGCTTGTCATTAATAACGATTCTTCATTCTAAAGACCAAGCCACTACACAGAATTTTGTGCCATGTCACAGTGAAATCACTGTTTACGCACAATTCATCCAATTCACCTATGTGATGGCAGACAACCATATTATAATAATTTGTGCTAACCTTGCAGTTCCATTTTGGTGATGCAGGACCCTTGCTGGACAGACCAAAGGCATCCTATAACTTCCCTTATAGTTTAATCTGCCCTGATATAGTTTGGTTGATAAAGAGATGATGGTGGACTCCAAGCAGTACAGTGACATAATGGCATGAAGGCAAGATGAAGAGTGGGACACTGGAGGGAGTAATGAGTCCACTAAGAGGGAGGAAGTGTTTCGGGATCGGCAGAGAGAACGGAGTGCTGGGCCTATGAGTCATTGACAGACATGCTCTCTACTTTGTTCTGAAGCCCCTGATCCACATCTGTCTGTTGCTTCTTCTTCTTCCCTCCATCTTGCTGCTTTTTCTGCTTTTTGGACTCCTGGTCGATAGGGGCTGGCTTCACAAACTTGATGATCTCATTCAGTCCTAAGGCACAGTATGTCAAGGGTAGTCATTATGCTGTTTGTGTACTAAAACAATGATGCCTTCCAAGCTTATCTCCATAACAGTGAAAAAAATGTGTTGATACCTGGAGGCATGAACCCACGGAGCTTCTCTGGAATTACAATTCCCTCTTCTGTCTGGTAGTTTTCCAGGATGGCGCAAATTACCCGAGTTGTTGCACACATGGTGGCATTGAGCATGTGGACAAACTCAGCCTTTCAAATACATGAGAGAAAAATAAAACTGTCAGCTTCACTCACTACATGCTACAGTGAAAATACTCTTGTTCATCAAGTTCACAAGCCTTCTTAAATTAACACCAGTCATATCATCACCATTTCATTTGGTATTTTATATATACTTTTTTTTAAACAATTTTAAACAGAACTTGATCCAATGGATATGGCATCAACAGACCTGAACTAGCTTGCTGATATTTGAGGGTAATCCCTGACTCACACTGAGATAGTGAGATCCATTCTGAACCTTTTTCCATCCTCTGGATACAGGTAATCTAGAAACTTCTGTTATGATTTAGTCTCTCCTACCTTGTCCATCATCTTCTTGGTCTGTCCATATCGGATGCGCAGACGGCGAGCCTGGTAGTCTGTGCAGTTAGAACAGGACACCAGCTCTCTAAAGGCAGCAGACCCAGGGAACCAGGCCTCAAGATCCAGTTTCTTACTGGCAGCATGGTTCAGGGCCCCTTGGGAATGACAGAAATGAAGGTCAATGCAATATCATAGTTTACCTCACCAAACAACATTAATGGAATAAGATAAAATAGCATATTAAGCGTTTCTATGCATTTTTTTTTTTTCCATTTACATCCAGATAGGGAGCTATAGGGAGGCACTAACCAGAGACAATGTTAACGATGCGGTAGGGGATTCCGAGTGACTGGTAAAAGTCCTCTGCTGTTCCAATCATCTCATCAAACATCTCCCAGGACTTGCCATCATGCGGGGACGCATACACAAACTGCTCGATCTGTGTGTAGAGGCAAAATGTTGATTGGTTATTGTGTACTGTGTGGAGTATTACACATCATTTGTGATAATGAAAACTATCTGATCTTGGATCTTGTCTTTTGGTTTATAATACTTTTTTGAAGTTAGTAAAGGCATATATAGGAACGTCACACTTGGCACAGACCTTCTCAAACTGGTGCACCCTGAAGATGCCCCGTGTGTCACGGCCATGAGAACCAACTTCCTGTCTGAAGCAGGTGGACAAGCCGGCATAGCGGATGGGCAGGTCTTCGGGTTTCAGCCACTCGTCCCTCAGGAAGGCAGCAATAGGTTGTTCAGAGGTGGCGATCAGGTACTTTTCATCCACAGCGTTGTCATCTGACCTCTCACTGCTTTTGCCAATCACCTACATTCAAGTACATTTCACAGGTATGCATTTAAGACTCAGGAAAAATGGAAGGAATGTGAAAAATCTGACAGAGAGAAGACCATAAATACCTTATACAGCTCGTCGTCAAACTGGCTGAGCTGGGCAACCTCTTGCATGACTTCTTTCCTCATGAAGAAGGGTGTGTAAAGGATCTGGTAGTTCTTGCTATAGAGAATCTGCAGTGCGTAGTTGATCAGCGCTTGCTCCAAAAACACTAATGGTGTCTGGAGTGACAGAATAAGAAAATGGTTAAAAAATGGTTAAAATCAAACTCTGCATATCTACAATTCATCCCTATGGGGAGTCATTTCGTGAGATTTTTAGTTACGATAAAAAAGGTGAAACTGCTCAGGCAGTTTCTGGGCTAGGCAGGTGTCTACATGTGCAAATGGTCACATTAGCATACCAGCTAGGTAAATACAATGTATCCTGCCTGAACAAAAGCAACATGGCTGTTATTCTAGACAAAAAATATGAAAATATGTAATATGCCCTAAATAGAAATATGTCGTAAATAGACCTAAATATGCTTAATAAGCACGTACATAACAGGCACTTACAGTCATATCAGTTAGTCAACATGAAGTACACTTCAAGACTTCACCATAAGACACTGCCTGGTCCCCAAGAACTACTGAAACAATAATTTTGGCCCTAAATAAATGTAGGTATAGACTTGCCTTGAGGAAGTAGCCTCTGCTCCCAGCTACCACTGCTCCCTTCTCACCATCATAGCCGTCTACCATGACAACCAGGTCAACATGGGAATACTTCTTCTGCACGCTACAGTCGCCCCAGGTGCGCTCAACCTTATTATCTGCATCCTTAGGGGGGTTGAAAAAGTCAGACAGTACAAACAGAGCAGAGAAAATGACAGCTACTGACGGATCTACTTGTGTTGGTTTACCAGAATGCAAAATAAGGACCGTGCACTGTTCTGCTCTCTTTTTACAGGGAGCAAAATGTTTGAGCACTTCAAAGAAAACTAATGGAAGGATAGTAAGCAGTTATGTACACAATAACATTTGATTCACATTCTCCACAATACTGATGTCTGTGATCATGCTAATCAATCTAACAAAAGACCAGTTTATCTATGCATTTTGAATAGCCCAGTTTGTGCACCAAAGTCCGTGACACCAACCTCATCATTGCTGATAGGCACAGATGGATGCAAAAGGTTGCCAATCTCTCGCTGGTACTCAAAGCGCTCGCCTTCCAACTTCAGTCTCTCGCTGTCTGACCTCTGCACAGCCTCATCCACCAGAAGCCGTAGCTTCTTGATCTGAGTCACCGTCAGTGGCTGCAAAAGCCAAGAAAGTGGTTCTCATCTGGCATCAGGTGTATTTGGTCACAGTAAACGGCCAAAGCCTATTTAATCTATGTAACAATTGATTTTGTTTTGATAAATATCTGGTGGTGCAATTAACTAAATAATAAACTAAATGTTGCCTAATGCAACGGGACAAGCAGTGTCATCATACCGAGAGTGTGTCTGCTGTGAGGGCCTCTAGATTCTGTGCCTCGTCGGGAAGGGCGTCATCATCACCAACTGGCTCCTTTTTCTGTTACATAGAAAGAACCCATCAAGATATTTTTTTTTAAAGACACAATTTCATTTTGTTAATCATATTCTGGTCTAACAGTAATGTGCCACAGGATCTCAACTCAGGTAATAAGGGCCTGTTATTCTTCAGAATATCTAAAAATGTCTTGCTCTTAGTCATACATACATGGAAAAGCCGTTCTAATTCTATGGTCTCACCCTTTCTGATAATTAAGATTCACTTAAATGTATTTCATTAGGATTTTATTAAAAATAATCAATTTTTAATTAGACGACCTAAAACAATTCAGTCATGTTTTTGTGCCGTTAACCCTTTTCTTAGATCAGTCACCTGACTGCTGGGACAGCTTTGAATTGCTTGACAGCTTCTGGATTCCAAACTAATAGGTGGAAAAATGAAAAGACACCTGCCTTCATTTTTTCTCCAATGGCCTTGCTGCACAGGTTCTTGGCCTTATTTAGGTTATCTGCAGTAAAACGACCTGACAAGAGAAGAAAAACAATCATGCCATATTTTCATGCGACTCCTTCTGTTGAAGTTTCACTTAATCAAGCCAGATTTTATGAGTGATACAAAAACGCATGAACATGAGTGTAGGTCCATTTCACACACTGCAAGTTGAAAACTCTTACATAGCAAGTATGCTTTTGCTGATCACACAAATACTGATCTCTTATCAAGAGATTTAACAATATGCCCCAAACATTTGCTCCTTGATCAGCTGACGTTATTCAGAATTGACCGATAAGTGGAAATAAGGTGTTCATTCAAGTGTAAGCTACACCAAGCTTGAAACAGAGACACATTGTGTAGTGTGTTATTGTCATCACTGCTTTAAGTTGTTAAGCATCCATGCAAGGCTGTGGCGGGTGCGATTGTGCTTCACTCAAACTGGATTGCATCAGACTGCTCTGACTGTATGCTGACGACACTGCAGATAGCTAAACCAAGTTTACTTCCTGCCTACTGCAGCCCCATTGATCTACAGTGTAACACTTTACCGTGTTGCCCGCATGTGTTTCAATTGTACATTGAGCACACACACACAAAAAAAACTAAAACTGAAACAATGGCACAAACATCTTTTCAAAGGAGACACTTGACAGCTGTCCGACACACGTTAGCCAAATTACCGGCAGCTAAATGCTAACGCAGCAAAAAAGCTAAGGTTTACACATAAATCTGAAAGTACTAGAACGGGTTACATTAACGTTAGGAATAAACTAAAATTCTGGATACAATCTAACTCTTTCCAAACTAGCTGGGACTTTTCTGAATGATAGAGCCAACGCAGCACAGGCTTGTGTTATTTAGCGAGGCTAGCCAACAACTATGAAATACCGCTATCCATGTGGACCAGATATATTCAGTTCGCTATGGTAGCAATATTGTTAGCTTGCGCTATGCCACTCACATTTTCTCCATTCTGTATCCGCCAGCACCAGTTTGTCCACCAACGACACATCTTTGAACCTTTTCCTCTGTGTCTCCTTGACGAGTTCGGGATCACCGCCTTTATCAGCGCGGATCAAATCCAGATCTAGCACCATGCTTGTAAGCTAACGTTTCTAGCTGGTCACACAAACGAAGCCTGAACCGGTGAACTAGCTTGCAAATACTAGCATACAAAATTGATGGAGGAGCCGCGTCAAGCGCGTCCGATGGGCGGGCACTTTGAAAAGATGGATGGTCCACGTAAAAGGTCCAGTTACTGTGTGAAATTAAAGGTCCTTGTGTCCTCAAATCACATACATTTACATACACATTTTTCTAAGCAACAAGAAAATGAATTGCTACAAGCAATGTTATTCAACCTATACATATTATATAGGTAACATATTATATTGTAGCAACAGAGCAGACTGAAAAAGTCTCTTTAGCATATTATTAAAGAAACCATAAAGCATAAAACAAATGATATACGGTATACAGAGAACGCAGAGGGTCTTATACATAACATAGTAGTTAATAGTACACAGGGACGCTAATACACAGGTAAACTACACAGTGGCATTTACACATAACATTAAACAGTGGACATGATCTAAATCTAGCAGTGTAACATATAACACAGAATTAAGCATTAATCACTCACACTAACACACATGGAAGGCATTATTTGGCAGACTGTTTACACACAGCTTTTATGCACTACAATATATTAAAATTATATTATAATTTGAATAATTGCCTTTTCTCAATTGCATATGGTTCAGGACAATTATTTTAATTTTATTCATGATTTCTGTGAAGTGATATTTGCTTAATTGTCATCCACTTGTTCTACCACATACACTCTGTGCTAGCCTTTACCTGCAATGTAAATAATTGCATAATAATAACCTTAAGAGCACAGTGTATACCCACTAAGCTGTTCTACAATACTTGAATGCTCTCTCCCCAACCTTATCCTCTATCAATTTTGTATGCATCATGCACATACCATGTTATATTTGTATGTATTGTGTACATTTACCACATGTATGATATACTCATCCTGATGATTTCATATGCCATGTTCTTGATTGTTTCCCCTCCTCTTCTCTCCCCCCCCCCCCCCCCCCCCCCCTCCTTTTTCTATATCTACCCAGCCAGCTCCAAGCAGATGGGCCCTCCCTTATGTGCTGCAGTTCAGCTTAAAGTTGCTTCCTGATTAACAGGGAGTTTTTCCTTGCCCCTGTTGCCATTGTGCTTGCAACAAGTGCAGTTGAGTGTCATCCGCAGAACAGTGACAGGAGACCCCATGGGAATGATCTCACCTAAGGAAGTGGTGTCAATGAAAAAAAAGGAGGGGTCCAAGTACCGATCCTTGAGGTACACCAGTGGAGAGTTGGGGAGATTTTGACACCTGTCCCTGCCATGACTCATTGAATGAACCTCCACTTAGGTACGATTCAAACCAATTGAGTGCTTTCCCCGAAATTCCCAATTCGGACAGCGTAGAGAGGATGATGTCATGGTTCACAGTGTCAGAGGCTGCTGACAAGACTAGTAGAATCAGTGCTGATGACTGAGCAGAAAAAAGAGCTGTTTCAGTAGAATGACCACTGTTAATAACAGACTGTTTAAGGTCTAGCAAATTATTCTGAGACACAAAATCAGAAACTTGCTTGAAGACAACCTTTTCAAGGATCTTCGACAAAAAAGGAAGAAGGGAGACAGGTCTATAATTCCTCACATTAGAAAATACTGTACCTTCGTACACTTCATCTTTAATGTTTGGTTATGTTTTCTAATACTCAGATAATAAAGCAATTCAATGAGAACACACACTCAATAAAATAGCTTTTACACCAGTGTTGTTATTGCCAAAACATTTCATTTCTGATGTATTTGATGACTGCACACCTGGTTGCATTAATTTTCCACAACCCATGGACATGGTGGGATTCTCTGGTTCTATCAAGAGAGCTACTGGAATACTTGTATTCACATGTAGTCCATGTTGAAAGCCTGTGGTGTGTAGACAAGAGACTATAGATGTTAAAGCCATATAATAATGCCGGACAAGATGGATACTTTCTTGTGCAAAGGCCTAACACAAAGGCCTGACGTCTCTATCTAAATATCTACGCATACACCTAAAAACCAGCCGCCCTCTAATTTAACCACTTAATTTAAGTAATTTTACGTGTAGATCTACTGGTGAAAAACAGTACAACGATATAAAAGTTTCAGTGTCATATACCATCAGAGTTGATACATCTGACAGAAATAATATTGCTTTCATAATATTACCAGTGATTCATCAAAACAGCATATAAAAATGATAATGGTTAACCTACTGCACCCTAGGGTCAACCTAAAGAAGTAAATCAACTTCTCTTCTAAGCACTTTGACAGCTGCCATTTGGACAATTCACAATGTCCAAATGGCAATCCAAGGAACAAATACTAAACACAATTTCTAATTTAGAAAGGCCTAATTTTGAAAATGAGAAGAATCAAGCTAAATTTGATTACCATCATAATAGTCCTATCATATAAAACAGGAAGCATGACCAGAGTAGCTTATTTGTAGTATGAGGAGACAAAGATAAAGATAACATTAAGAGAACATAATTAGCCTATGTGCAACAACAAACATGTAATGTCATCACTAAGTGTACTATATACATTTGAATATATGACATATATGAAACAGTTATGCTGAGGTTAAGTACATGTTGGCCATCACAAAAACTGTGATGTCTAGCTTTCAGGACTTAGCAGCAGCAGTGTCCAGTGTTTTAACCTGTAAGTGCATCTTAATGAGGCATTTTCGAAAATCTACCAGTGTTCTGCTAAAAAGTGCAAAAGACAAATCATGAGGTGTTCTGCTTATTAAATACAATGCATCGATGTACGTAAGCTACGTAAAGTATAGAACACTTATATCTGCAATCCCATGTTCAAGCATGAACTGAACTGAACTGAACAGCTGTTTGTTTGGAACACATAACCGGTTCAGGCAGCAGGATTATGGTTTAGCCCAGTGTACTGGACCAACAACATGGCATCTTTTCTGTCAGGGATCAGTATATTTATTACCCAAGGACAGTCAGGAGTCTATTACCCCTGGATAGTAATCATGGTACAAACTACCCCTCAGAAAGCTGAAATAGCCAAAACAATATTCTGCAAATAACATTCTATAAATGTGTGCCTTCAAAATTCTGTACCCCCTTATTTTTAGACCATGATATTGCTCCGTGCTAATGGATCCATACACACTCTCCCATTCAAAATCATTAAGATTTCCATTCATAACATCATCCATCCATTTGTAGTAGTGGTAGTTGTAGGTCCTTTCATATCTTCACATTCATGTTGTTCACTGAGCCCAGTCTTAGCCTCCAGGATGGCTCTCTGTAGTGCTTCCCCAGCAGGAAGTTTGTAGTAGTCCTCAGAGATATGCTCTATCTGCAGACAGACCCCAGGCTGCTGGAGGGCCAGCCCATGAATATGGGAGAACAGTAGGGGGAAGTCTGCGGTGAGGGTGTAGTGGGATGCCAGACCCATTACCGCTGGCACATCTGTCTCTTTAGAGTATTCAAAGTTTGCTGTAATGTATTTGGACAGGTCTTGGCCCCTGGCTTTGGCTCGACAGAGCTCCTCGCCAATCACAGCTACAATGGCTGAAGACATGTTTTGATCTGGATGGTCTTCTTCCTTCCCACCATCCTTTTTCTCCTGTGGTCTGTGATGGAGACCCGAGGAGCAGATGACCAGCACATATTCGCTCTCTGCAATCTTCCTGCTGTACCATCCCAGCACACCGTCCTCCATCAAACTTAGAGACTCCCACAGATCCAGAAAAACCTGATCAGAGAGGAGTTGTGAATTGCAGTCATGAATTATTAACAGTACCAAACCCAGTGTGTATTTTGTCCTGTGTTCTTTTTTTTTTTTTTTTTTTACCTTAATTGCCATATGCCTTTGCAGGAAAGCTGCAAGATGTAGGACAACCCGAACATGAGCAGGACCATCGCTGCTTGAATAGACTATCAGCAGGCTTGGTGGACTGGACTTACTGCTCACAGCCACACACTGTCCCTCAGGTCTGTCATGGAATTGCTGACAAATGTCTGAAGACATAAAACAATTCTTGAGTGATTAAAAAAAAAAATCCTCACAGTGTATTAGATTAAAGAGACAGGTTAGCTGATCGTAGATGGAGTGAGTAAAGAACCTCGGGAAGCCGGCTGGCGAAAATATCTGGTTATTCTAACTGACAAAGTTTAGCCTCGGAATTTCTAACGCACAGCACAGTAACCTCAGATTGTGCAATTACAGGTTACTGAGAATACACTTCGTTGTTATCTTTTAGGTGATATAAGGTGTGGTTTACACTGGACCTTTTTGGCAGGAAGGAATCATTTGTGTGAGGGGGTCACTTTGTAGTGTTTTAATTAAATGTGTGGAGGTCTCTGATGTTTGGGTGTACTTGATGTAAATGCGTCGTTTGTTCCATGGGAGAAGAGAATGTGAACAATAGGTTTACTTGAGGGGATTTTGATCCTAACATGATGGGTGTAAAGGTGTATGCCTACATGGTGATAAGAAAACCTTAAGGAAGGTGGGTGTGTCTGTGGGTCTAGTTAAAGGTGTAAGGGGGGTGTGTAGGAGAGGGGATATGAGAGGTATGAACGCCAGGCAGGAAGGGTCTTGATGACCACGATCATCTAAATGCTTATAGGCCTGGCTTCAACTATTACTCGCGGCTCAGACGAAAGGCAGGATTGAGGTGATATGCGAAGCCTTGTTAATAGACTCGGCACCAAACACCTGGTGTGGCTAAGACAAAGAACAGGGATAATTTAATATGCATAGTATGCAAAACTTACCAATATCTAACATAGAGGACTACAAATATTAGCTTTGGAATTACAGAAATTCCCCCACCCCCCCCCCCCCCCCACCCCCCTCACCCACACACACACACTCAAACACACACCCACACACACACACACACACACTCAAACACTCCCCACCTGGAGCTGTGTACTTCTTGTTTAGCTTGTCCCTTTTTCTCTTGCACAGAGCTATGAGAGCGGCAACAGTAGTGGCTAGGAACACGCCAAGAGAGAGCAGGGAGATGAGGAGGATGAGGTCTGAAAGTGATGAAGAGGTATCTGTGGAAACACATAATACAATCGACTCAATGTTTCACTAGTTCTGAAGTCACACTAAAATATCTGTGACGAAAGAAACATCAACATTTATATTTATGGGAAGGTAGTATAGTCATTTTAAATAACCCTTCTTGGGAACATTTTGATGTTGAGAACTTGTATTATCCCAGACCCTCTGCTTTTAGTTCTAAGATTCAATTTTAAGAAGGGAACCCACAGTTTACAAACACACCTTATTATAAAGATGAAGTCAGACATGTTATGATCAAAACTTACCTTCTCTTATTGGCAGTATCTCAATAAAGAATTTTTTCTTGACTGCATCTACCACATCAGCTGCTATCTGTTATATATTGAGTGTCACAATGCAGAAAAACAAAACAATGCTCATTATATTACACCAGTGCTTATGGTAACCGTTTAAATAACAACAAGCTACTGGAATCATTCACTGGAATGAAAAGTCACATTTTTTGGAATGATGTAATTTAATTCATTACTTTGGCTCACCACACAAGTGTAATTTACTCCAGGGTACAGATGGGACAAACGATACGTATATTGTGTGTTGTTATTTTTGAGGTCCTGAAAAAGAACATTTGGGACATTTTTGAGGTCCTGAAAAAGAACATTTGGGACATAAACTACACATCGTTCTGCTTTGAGGCAAAACCTACTTACTGGCTCCAATGCTGTGTATGTCCTTTCACCCCCACCATAGCACGATGACAAATAACGACCGAGCTGTAGATCGGGGGGTGCAAGGTTGAACGTTACATTGATGTCATGACCATCTTGCTCTACAACGAGGTATGTTGGGTACCAGTCTGTGGAAAACCAAGTAAACAGTGGCTCAAACATTGAACATCTGTCTCCACTCCCCACTGCTACCAATGCGGTGTTGTGTGTAAGGTCATAAAAAGTCAGACCAGTCAAACCAGTTTCAGTTTCCGTGTAAACCATAAAAAGGTTTCATAAATATTATGTATTAAATGATTCTGTTGGAATGTGTGTATTCGTTGAATCAGTGGTTACTCACCTTTTTTGCATTTCTCTAGTCCATTTTTCTGAGGGCATGCTGTACAATTACAGAGAAGAAAGTAAAAGCATTACGATCCCTTGCCTGTCATTTTCTTTCGGCAGACCATGAGTTATGTGTGTGCAGCCCTCTTTAAGCAAACTGTTATGGATAGGGAAAAGTCAAATATGTGTTTTGGTGTGGTGCGACCTTGAACGCCTTTGGGTCACTAACTAGCACTGACTTACTGATTGTGCTGAACAGTTTCTTATGGTAAAATCGGTCCCACTTCTCAGGCACGGGCAGTGCCATTACTGTCACTGCATACTGAGTATCCAGAGGCAACATAGGGAAGGGTTCTGAGTAGTAAATCTAGGAAGAAAAACAACTTTTGTAAACACGTACATTTTATATTTATGTATGTATTCTGGTCATTCTTTTTGTGGTAAATATTTCTAACCAAGAAAAAGGGACTATTATTGAGTAGCTTTAAATTGTACCATTTGGGTATGAGCTGGTGTCAGGGACAGGTTCTGCTGCATCAAGAAAAGCTGACAGACTACCTGAGCCCCACCCAAGGCGTGTAAGGAAACTTGAAATCCTCGCAGGAAGGCAATTCCTGAGCCACAGAACAGACCACAAACCAACAAACAACAAAAACTATGAATGCATTTAAGTGAAAACTTAATAAAATAGCATTCATATTCATAGGAAAATGATATATGATAATTATAACATATGAAATAATATTTAATGAAATAACAGCCTTACTCTAATCAATCATCAGATCATGGTCTACCTTTTCTGCCAAACCTACATTTAAGGAAAATATATCTATAACTCAGACGTTGGTGCTATCATCTAGACTTTGAACTATGTACTGGGAGCACTGTTTGTCATATGTACCAATCTATGTCTTAAATAACTTTTTACAGGGAAGGAAAAAAAATCGTCTTAGTTGACCTTCCTCTGGAATTACCGTGTTTACTGGGGCTCCATGATATAATGGCAGTCTCATGTTTCGGATCAAGATTGGGCAAGAACTCAACGACCACATTTTGTGGAGCGTGAACATAATGCTGACAAATGTGTGGAGTTTCACCTAGAAAAGCATGACATGGCCAAGGAACACAAGCTGACCAGAGAGAAAGAGAAAATCATTATAATAATTCAGGGAAGGCAAACAAGTCATCATAAAAATAAGAGGAGAATTGAGGGCAGAATAAAGCATTGCATATGTATAAGTGGGGTGACAATTTTAAGAATTTAGGGCAATCAGCTTCATTGTTTGTTAAAGAGTAAATACATGACACAATCTGTTTTTTCAGACTCAAAAATCAACATTAGCATGCGGTGACAACAAAATACCTCCATACTAACCTCCAAATGGAGAGGTAAATCCTAAAGCTGTTTTAACGTTATCCTGTGTTATTCGGCAGTACTTGCATTCAGGTTCACCCTGGTAGAGTAAAGATATACAGATACAATTATGAATGACTGAACTAATCCTCAGGGTCACAGAGAAATAACACATGAAATGTTCAGCCTAGAGGACAGGAGACTTAATATGTCCCAATACCTAAGGACAATGCATGACCTCAGCTTCTAGTACAGGTGCCCAACTAGTCTAAAACCTTGTTAATGTACGTAAAATACGTTAATGTATATCAGCAGTCGGTAAACTTTACAATCTAAAGACCTATGTTTTGGTCAGAAAGAAATCAAAATATACAAAAAAGATTTGAGCCGTTTAAATGCAGGTACTACATCCTAATAGTTTAGCTTATGAGCCCATCAACATACTAATAGTTCTAAGTAAGCATTCCTTCATTTGTTTTACTATATAGTAAGTCAGCAGTTACATTCCTGCACTTCTTTTTCCTCTTTTCTAGGTTGTTGTTTTTCTAATTCTCATGTAAAGTAGTATTTATTGTTACACCATGCTTTTTTATTGCTCTTAGCTTGACTGTTCTCTCCCTTGTACGTCGCTTTGGACAAAAGCGTCTGCTAAATGACTAAATGTAAATGTAAATATAGGTAGGCGGTAGGTTACTTATTTTGTATTTCATCCATAGCTAGCTTAAGAAAACTCACTAAGCCACCGTCGAGATGTAGCAGATGACGCGCATTTAGTTCATGAAATGTTACATTATTTTGTATTCAGTGTATACCCTTCATATTTTTACAATTGGATAATGTAAGGAGATATATTCTTCAATTTGTTTTTACAAAGCCGAGAGCCACTAGAGGAGCTAAAGGGATCCGCGGGTAGCCAACCCCTGACCTTTATCCTGTTTGTATCTTTCAGTGTCAACAGTAGGCTACATAGCCTACTACAAATTCTGAGAAAAGAAGCGTCACAGCAGCCTACATGAAAGCAAACCACTTTAGCTATTTAACTTCATACTGATAAATATAACCAAACAGACCCAATAGGGCTGTAGCCAGCTGCTTTCTCATCAACCAGATAAAGTTTAAACATCAGATTATTAGTACCGAGTTCACAGGCTTACCTTCCGAATGCAGTTCAGCGTACAGTTTTGTGGGTGGATTTGCTCTTCGAGAGCTCCAGAATGAAGGAGCAAAGACAGGCAAAGGGTCAGTGTGCCCCGCCACATTGCAACCCACCTAGGTGCCAAGGTGGCGGACGTAGTACACAAGGATTCCAAACACAAATGTCTGGCTCTCAAAGTCGCACCCGTAGTACAAACCAATTGCGATCCAACTATGTTGGACGGTGAGAAAAGGTTGCACAAACAGAGAAGGTTCAGGGAGTGGTGCCTTTGGGCAGTATCTGTTCACTAGAGGTCTCTTTAGAGTACAGGAGGCGCGGCAAAAAAGAGCACGTGGATAGGGCCATTAAAATTAGTATCGGTCACAAAATCCACGTATTGAATGGTATTTACAACTCTATGGGTGAATTAGGCCATTCTTACGTTAAGGCTATACAATACCACTCTATTGAATTAATTCCTCAGGTATGCTACAAGAGGTCCCCTTGACAGTTGTACCTTCTGTGCTTGGAATGACGTGTTATCCTTGACCAAGGTGCAAAATATTGTGGTGGGCGAGTTTAATTGCCATACATATTAAAGCAACATTATGCAACAATTTTACCTTAAAGTTAAACTATGCAACAATTTGACACTTTTTGAGGTATGGTTTTATAGGCAACTAGTTTTGGTACCATCCTCAAATTCATTTTGATTGCATATTGTCATGTGGAGGACAGATAAACCCCTGTTTCTTTCCCACTAGCCATCCAGGATATGCCCTATGTAGTTCTGTGTTTCCTGGCTGGAACACCCTGCAAAAATGGAAGAAAAGCTTTCACGGCATGACATTGCCAGCTATACTGCCAAGCTTCTATCAGTGTGAACTGGGCTGTTGGTGGTGTTTGCAAGGTTTTTTTGTATGCCTTTTAGGTAGTTAGCTTGCTAGCTTTGGAACAAAACTCCTTATTGCTGCTTTAAAGTAACAGCTTCAAAATCATTTTGGTTGTACACTATCTTGTAATACAGAGAAATTGCATCTGTGCCACTGCCACAGCACACCTGGTATTGCATGTACTACATGTAACTTTGGGGTACGAGACCTCTTGCGAGAACTTTGAAAACCTAACTTAATCCATATGCCTCACTTTTCTTTCTCTCTCCCTCTCATCAGCTAGCTTGTAATAAATTACACACTCCAGTGTATATTAAGCATGACACCAACATAATTGTACACATTCAAACACTTATAAAACAATGTATATAGGCAGTGAGACACTTGATCTCAATTTGTTTAATTCAGCACTCTTTCCTTTTTTTTATTTATTTATTTTTGCAATGTGGAGCGTAGACCCTTTTACATTTCACTACATTTGTGTATGTGAAAAATAAAGCACTTGAATTGAATTGAATTGAATTGAATATGGGGTAAAAACACAAGCAGTATTTCAGTAAAACTAAAATGTCATGTTAGCGTTCATCTCCGATGTCACAATAAATAACACTATGCAGTCATATTTGTGTAAAATCTTGTGATATTACTCTATCTTGTGTTAATCTACCTACATGCTTCTTTGGCTTCTGCCGTTGTCTTCGCCGGTTCCATATCCTGCAGCTTGTCAACAAATACAGAGGGTCTCGAGGCGCGATTTGTATTGTTTTACAACAGTGGTGTAAGTGAGCTACACTCCGCAACTTTAGCACGGGGAGCTCAGTAGCAAAAAAAATACATATCCTCACATAATGGGGTTTTAAGGTTTTTTTTCAAGCCACACAATATTAACTGGATGGAACACTCTCCACCATTTTTATTGGTGATTTAATAATTTGTCAAATTCTACAAGATCTTCATAATTTAGCATCCCCAGATAGTGAAAATTGAAACAAATTGTATGTTGGTATTTGCACAGTTATATGATTTAGACAGAGAGGAATGAGGATAAATAAACTGTTCATAATATTTTATTGACGACACCAACTTCTGCAATGAAACTAAATACAGTTCAATGAATCTATGACCTAGACCTAGAACAGATCTGGTTGATGAATATATACATTTAAAAAAACAATTTAGGGTAGTCTCCTTTCCTTGGTATTTGAGACAGGAAATAAAATGTTCTGATATTGCGAGTATGAAATCTGTAAGTAACATAACGTTGATACTGGAGGGAGATTCATCACCGGATCTGCAAACATAAAGTGAGCCAAGCTTTAGTTATAATGTCACTTTTACTAAAAACATTACAAATTGAAGTGCAATTTCTATGGTCCCTATAGAAGTGGTTATTATGACAATCTATGTATTATCCTGCTATGAACCTCTCACTGCATATTTCAGGGTTACGGAAGACACGATTGAACTAGAAAAACCCACAGCCATAAATCACAGCAAGCAAGCACATGCATTGTTTCTCAACATAATCTTATTCCCTGAGGCATTTTATTCACAGACCTACCGCAACTACTATGTGAAGGATGCATATTACTTATGAATCAATTCACTTGTGCAACTACCATGGTACTGGAACTGCTTACCGTGTATTTATCCCATTTCTTCTCTGGGTCATATGGCTCCCATCGACTGGCGGGAAAGATGTGCTTGTTTTTCTCATACCAGCTTCGCAGGACCACTTTACCTGCATGGGACTATTCACAACAGAGTACAACATAGCCAGTCACATTCCAGACTTTAACACATTTGCCATATGCAAGGCTAAAATTCAACATAGACCATTCATTCAATTTCATTTTTTCCATGATTTTCCAACACTGGCAAGACAAAGTCCAAAAGAGAGTTACTCATTTGTTTGAGTGTAAATTAATTTCTATTGTCCGTGCAGGTCACACTAACTAGCACGAGACGCTGCAATAGCCTATAACCAATAGTAACTAACGCTACAATGCAAGTGTGCAGTGTTGACAGATTTGTGATTTGTTTCCACCCCTTTAGCAGTATCAATTCATTAATCAAGTAAAAGCCCAAATATTATGTGCAAAATGTTGCATAGTTGTAGTGTAGGGTACAGTATATAACATTCCTGGTATCAACCCAAATTATTCTACACCAGCTCACTATTTATTTACCAGTCCAACAACACTATAGCCATTGTGGTTGAGCAGGTTTTGACAATTCCGTGTTTGTAGCCTACATTGCCATCTTGTTTATGAATAGCATATCTGTTTTGAGAACTCTTTATGAATTATGTGTATTGGCTGTATTATCATATAATTACTAGCTGCCATGCGAGCCGTCAGTTAAAGTTTGGTGAGCTGCATGAGGTTTGCGAGCCGCGCAATGAGTAACACTGACCTACATCAAATCACCAGATTTTAGAAAAAGTTCTTATACTTTTTACAGTTCTGCTGTCATTGGTTTCAAACTGACAATTTCAGTTTTACTGTCGTTGCTTGTAAATGCCATGACAAAAGTCAGGTCTATATTTTACATCTGGAATGAGCATTCTTAAAGAGGGTGTGGGCCCCGTTTTACTTCTGCAATGAAAATAGCATTACCTCATCTTTCTCAACGGTAGCATCGTTTATCAATCGGATGTCATCGTGTACATCAAAGCTGAAGAGCGGTCCTGAAAAAGCAGACAATCAAAATGGTTTGCTGTAACGTAGCGTTCCAGATACTCAACTTCCTTTTCTCTGTGAGAAAACCAACCCCTAGACCGTCCAGAAATGAGCACTTTTTGATTTCCTGTCAATAAATAAATAATAAACAAATTGATTTCCTGTCAATAACTAAATAAAGCCACTCACCACTTTTGCCTCTGGCTTTTGTCACTATGAAGTCATAGAAGCTGTGGTGCTGTGAACAGATATTTGAAATATGAATTAATTAATTTTTCTGTTGTTCTGAATTATAATGAGCATGTCAAGCATAGACGGCAGCAAGTGAGGAGGGCAAGTGAAGAGGGCAGGGCAAACCTCCACTTACATGGGGAATGATCAGATCCTCTTTGATGTACATTAGCTGCTCCACACCAGCTGATCTGAGGCAAACAGACAGAAAGGTTCAACTTGTGTCAGGGGATACTGCACTGAGTAGATTCACAACACTTGTCCACACTTCCTGTTCTTGACCGTTCAGAAAATACAGCTCAGGTCGTACTAAGACCAAAAGAATCGGTACGGAGTGTTTCAGGTGTTTCAAGTGCAGCATCTACTCTTAACTCAGTGACTTAATTCACGGAAACATCTCACCTCTCTCATAATTCATAGACCGTTATGTCTACATGGATATGTTTATGCCTTAAGCCCACAATTATGTCATAATTCTGAGCAATGGTTGATGACAGGTCATAAAAAAAAACATTTACCTTAGCTCACTGAAATCTTTCCTCAAGATTTCCAGCGCCTTTTGTAAGAAGTTCTGAATAGTATTGCCTTTCTTCATCTGCATAAACAAAATAAATTCAGCATTACTCACAACTCAACCCTCATCATCAAATATGCATAGACGGTAATATTTGATGGATGATGCATTAATGTAATGCTAAACAGCATATTACTAACAACAGAAGAGAGCAGTAACTTGATTGGTTTTAACCTTCTAGCAGAATATTAAACTGTAAGTAACAAACTAATGAAGCAACACCTCTCTCTTGCATACATACATCATACGATATTGGGGTCTGATACAACTTATAGAAGATAAAATTGAGCTTGGTAAAGTTAGTGCCGTTGTAGCCAAGCTCTGTGTCTGCATTTGTTGTCTGTTTTCATATCTCTTCTTTAATTTCCAACTGCATGGGCAGCACACATATCACCCTAATCAATTTACAGAGTGAGATTAGGGGCCTTAATTTGATTGATGGGCTACTAGCAAAGCAATGAGCAACGCCCATGAAGTAAAGCTATTGTTTGGCGTGTGGGAGCATTGCGCTGACCCACTCATGTCTGCGCTTATCATCTTGCTCATGGTGTTAAATTAGCAAAACATTTTTGACAAGTTATTAACTTAGCTTTAGTTCATGAGTGGCGGACCTTGCATTGTTGCTTTAATCATTGCCAGTTGCCCGTGAATGAAATTAGGGGCCTTAAGTTTGACATAGGTCCAATTTCAGCTTTCTGGATTTCATTAGCATTAACTACAATTTGTAGACCTCAAGGGTTGTACAGTTTTTCCTGGGTCAACATCGGGCACTGATAAGGAGTGAGGCAGGGGAGGCATCATAGCAATGTTAGTCAGTTACTGAATATAGAACTAACTATCCTCGCTCTTACCACTAATTCACGTCATGACGCTTTCTATTCACCTGTCCTTTCATCTGCCAAATCTTTTATTTGTTTTCGTTATATGTATTTATTTACCAAACCATATCTAAAGAGTTGAAATTGTCAGGCGGTTGGAATCTCCCTGAAAAATATTTACCTTGACAGTCTTTCTGTGACCTGAGCCATCCCAGTAACTGAAGGTGATTTCAATTTCCTCACCTAAAAGGCAACCATACACATTAATAGTGATAAGTGTTAAATACTGTAGTGGGACAGCAGTCGTCTTTTAGTTGGTATGGCTGTTACAAGTCACAGTATTTTAAGCAATGATGCACTACTGTGTTAAACGTTTTTTTTTACTTTTGATCTTCTCCTGCTTCCCCTCCCATTCCTGCCGTAGTTCCTCTCGTAGACGATTCTCCTCTTCCTGTATGTGAGCACACACACACACACACACACACACACACACACACACACACACACACACACACACACACACACACACACACACACACACACACACACACACACACACACACACACACACACACACACACACACACCTGTTATTATGCACCTGCACAGCAGAGACATGAAACATACAAAGCAGAGGGCTGCTTTGCACTAACCACAACAGGGAAAATGAGCCTGGTTCCTCACCTCTCTGTCTCGATCTGGTAGAAAGCTGGTGTCCACATCTGGATTCTTCCCCAGTTTCTTCTTCTTCACTGGAAAGTCTGTCACAAAAATACAGTGTTTGATAATGTCACTGTTTTATTTCAGTCTGTGGAGTGGATTTTAAAAGAAGAAAGCTTTACTCACAGTCCTCCTCCATGTCTTCCTCTTCCTCATTGTCATTCTCCTCCTCCTCCTCCTCCTCCTCATCTTCTCCCTCGTCAGGGTTGAAGGACAAGCTAGCAATCTTTCTCTTTTGCTCTTCCTTCCGCTTCTTCTCTTTCTGCTTTTCTAGTTTCCTGGTTTAGAGGTGCAAAGACAAGGTCAGGATAGGGGTTACATGTTTTCGTTCCATCGTACTAAAAACAATCTGTCAATGACTCATTATCTTCAACAATTACTGCAATTATTAAGTTCATGTTCATAAGAAGAAAACTAAATTACATTTATGTTGAATAAAAGGAACTTTATGTTGAATAAAACACTAACTACACAAGTACGAGTTGAAATAAAATAAAATATATTGGAAGCATGTGCAGGGGAGGAACATGCACTTACAGTTGCAATTCCTTGGATTGCTCCTTCTTAGCCAGCTGTTTTTCTCTCTCTTTGACTAAGGCCTCTTGTTTTGCCTTCATGTCATTAAGCGTCACCAGACCTTTGGGCAAAAAGCAATATATTTAAGTTCTAACTTAAGTAAGTAATCAAATTGAGGGACTGTTTACATCCAAAACAGTTTGACCTTTGAACTTACCCACAGTGCTGGATTTGAGTTCTTGTTCCACTGCATCATAATGAGCAGAGAACTTCTTATCAATGTTGGACTTCACCATATTGTCCTGGAGAAAACAAAGCACATTCACATTAACAGATATTTCAAGCAAAGAACATGCATCTGATACTCTTTACTGCAGGTGTCTACAGTCTCCATTTCTATTTCATAACCTGCAACAGCACTGTCGCATTAAGCATGGGACAGAATATTTACAACACATGATTCAATTGACCTATGATAGTGTGAGCCAAATAAGAGGGTGATCCACAAATATTACACTGACGTTTTGATTCATAAGTTGAATCCTGAACCCTGCAGTCAAAGTTAGTTTAAAGTGATTTCCACTTTCAGCATGCCTGCACTTGAACCGTGCACGCCCTACAGTGCATAATTAAAAATGTTTTTAACATGTCGGCTCAAACACCGCACACAAACCACAAAAAGGGCACAGGTACGCCCATTTGTTTTCTTGTGGTATGGACTTACAATGGTTACAAAGCCATGATGAACAGAGTTTCGTAAATCACTGCATTTTACCCTTTTTGATTCTTAAATATTAGTCTTCTAAACAGTCAGCAAATGAATCAAAAATGACAATAAATCAAGGCAAACATAATACACAGCAGCAACGTTCCTTTAGAAGTGCCTAATAATAAGTCAGAAACCATGTCCTTGTTTTCACAATACAAAACTTAAAATAGAGGCTAGTCAAGTCCCAGCACGCATGGTACCATAAAAGGATTACAAAAGGATTTGAGCCGTGTCCCCAAAACATGCACAACTGCCATTATTACCTCAAAGAAACCTGTTGTCACATGTGATCAACACAAGTAAGCTTAATTTTCAAACATTTACATTGTTACAATACATTAACATTTTAGACCATGTCTACTTATATCCATCATAGTTGTTTACATGCTGAGGGGTTGTCTGATTGTCAGATTTTGGTGAAATATTCATTCATCAATACATTAATCCAGTCACCCACCAAAGGGCCAGCTAGACCAAGTTATGTACTAGGCCTGGGATACTCGCAGACGGCAGTAGTCGTTGATATTTTAGCCCATTCACTGAGGGCCAAGTAGTAAAGTTCCGTGGGCACCCATTGTGTTTCTAGCTTTTCTTATTATTATGCATCTTGCATCTTCTTTCTTCTTCTGCCTTTGGAGTCTATGGCAACCCCTAGAACCATAAGGTAGGCTACAATGTTTTGAAATTTGGCAGACTTTTTGGGGACAGTCACATGATTCGTCTCAAACATTCTAGCTCCACCAACAGGTTGGACATACACTTACGCTCGTCACATTTGAACCGTGTCCCCGACTTTCAAAAATGAGGTACCACTTAAGTCATTGGATCAAGCAGAGTTCAATACACCCAATTTCTAAAAGACCATACTGGATTTTATGGGGGGGAAATATATATATATATATATATTTTTTTTTCACAGACCACAAAAAGCATTGAAAGCGTTTGTCTGTCACAGCCAATCAGAATCGACAGTAAAGCCGCTAAACAGGAAGCAAGGTCATATCTCAACAATGCTTTATAAACCAAATTTGGTACATGGACTTGGGACCCCATTTTGGGCAAGCACAAAATATTTGCATTATTTGACCACTAGGGAGTGCTGCAATAAGCAAAAAAAAGTTGTTTTGTGTTAATACCGCGGGAGGTCCCAAGGCCAAGACATAGCAACTTGTCATGTCAACCTAACTGATGCAGCCGCGGCCGATTATATTCAAATCTTTGGTCAATTGTCATTAAAACTTGCTGTGAGTGCATACAGCCATGCCCTTGACATAATGACACGACGTGTCCATGGCAACTATGCTCTGCTGGTCTGCTTGGCCCCCTCATCGCTGCTTGCAGATATGTTGAATGCTTGCATTCATTTCACAAAATGTGCCATATTATATTATAGCAATGCTTTGCTGCCCAGTAATTTAAATCTACATACTAACTGCACATGCCCTGTAAACAGATTTCCTTGTACTGCGTTTTTGGTTAAATGTGCATATATCACAATATAGCTAAGAACTCCAGAGGGCGCTGCCAACATCGACTACAGTCACGTACAACTCCAGTGCATCTTCACTCTGCAAACCGACAGTTTCCCAGATCTTCGGACTGGTACATTATATGAAGCTTGGTACATGAAGTGTTGTTTAGATCAAACCACGTTAAATAACATTAGATTTGTTATATATTACCTCTGCAATTTTTTTCTTCAACTGCTCCAGTTGCTCTCGTTCTCTTTCACGCTTTTTCGTCAACTGCATGGCTCGTCCAGCCTCGCTGGCTGCTCCTTTATACTGCGCCATGGCTTCAAATGTTCAGTAAACTATCAAAAGTATGTGATTCTCACACAATTTACGAGTAGAAAACCAACAAACCAACAAAACAATAATAAACACTATGGCGATTTCGCACCGACTGCTGGTCAACCTTCAATTCCGGGTCAAGTTGTAGAGGAAGTGACGTTGACCTGCTTGGATTGGTTTTCTAAATAAAAGTCCACACCTAGACGGTTAAGCATATTTGTCATGTAACATAGTTCTTAGTTCTTATAGGTAACATAGTTCTCAGTTCTTACAGGCATATGCTGTGTTTGAAATGCAATACTGGTCACTACATGCGTACTGGCCCAGAAACTCCTGAAAATGAGAACATTTTATTTTGTCAATATTAACACCAGCATTCAGAATCAGAATCAGAATTGGATTTATTGCATTGGATTTATTGAATTTTTTCTGGTGTGAAGGTGCATACAGTAAACATAAAAACATACAAACACAATAGGTACTACACATAACATAAAAACACAAATAAGTACTACACATAAGAAAAGTACTACACATAAGAACCAAAAAACAGAATATATACGATACAAATATAAAAACAATGAATATAAAAAAGTAAAGTGGAAAGTAGAATGCAAAATGCAAAACAGGAGTGCAATGTGAATGAGCAGTGTGCAATGTGCAATGTAATGTGTGTTAATGTAACACAGACTTGGGGTGTGGGATAAGAGTCCAGGTCAGGTGGGGGTCCCGGGCCTTGTTAATAAGGCCAACTGCAGCCGAGAAGAAGCTGGTTTTGTGGCGTGAGGTTTTGGTTCTGATGGACCGCATCCTCCTGCCGGAGGAAAGAACCTCAAAGAGTTTGTGACCCGGGTGGGAGGGATCGGCCACAATCTTACCTGCCCGCCTCAGGGTCCTAGAGGCGAACAGGTCCTGAAGAGATGGAAGATTGCCTTCTCAGCAGAACAGATGATATTGATGTGTTTCATCACAGTACAGTAATATAATTTTATTTACAGCAGTAAATAAGCAGGGTAAGAATCAGGGTGTACTACCTCTTTAAAAGTATCACTTATGTTTTTTTGTTTGGTTGTTTGTTTTGTGATTTGGCTGATATCAGCCAGCATCAAAGCAGAGATTATTTGCACGACTGCTGTTGTTTTATTAACATTCATTGTGAAAATATGTTTTACTACAGAAATCACATTTCATTTCATTTGCGTATAATACTATTTATTAGTATAGTATTATATACAAGACCAGTAACGTATTTTACGTGACTCAGTTAGCAGGAACTACATTGGCTTTGTTTGTACAAAAAAGGGTGGGTGAGGATGCATGGGGGGCACTTCACCAGCGTCCAGCCACCAGGGAGTGTGAGGGTTTGTAGATGTGTGGGGCACTTAACCAGACCAGCCAACACTTCACTACAGTTGACTTTCAGGCTCTGCTGATCACAACACGCTGTGAGGAAAACTCAAACGCAAACACGAAGGGGTCCTTAGCGTCAAGGTCCTCTCCCTCCAGTGCCACACACAAGGCCTTCTGCTGGTCCTCTTGATCCATTCACAGGACCTGTGAACATCCCCGGGTTGCTGTGGACCCACTGCACAACCAGGTGGAGGTCCTTCATGATGTTGGGCTGTTCCTTCAAAAAAATACCTGAGGTTGGGAACACCCCTTTAAAACCAGCTGTTGGTATTCCATTACCAGACATGAGTAACAACAACAGACAGACAAGCTGCCAGTAGTACATGCGGCGACAAAATGGTGGATGTACTTCCGAAACTGACTGTCAGGTGAGTGTTGGTCGTGCCTTCAGTGGGTTGCTGCCAGTGTGTCTGCGGGGCAGCCTAAGAAGAAGCTCCAGCGTTCCAGCCATCAGTGTCTTTGCCTCCTCAATTCATGCCTTTTGGATGATCAAAGTATGGTACTTTTAATAAAGTGTCATCACGAAGATGAGCAAAGTTTTCCTGTTTAAAAGTTGTCCTACCCTTCATGGAGAACCAAGTCACACTGTCATACACATGCAATGTGGGTAAACTGCAATGCAATTTTTGTGTTTACCTAACTTACATGAGTTACAACTTACTTACACAAAAACATTGTATTGGAATTGCTCCACATGGCTTATATGTATTATAATGTTTTTGTCCCTAGGTTTGCGTTCCAACTAAGGTTGAATAGGCTCAAAGCCCTTTTTGGGCAATAGCTCTAAAACAATTTTGTTTCGTATTTGTGGAGTGGCGCCACCTAGTAAATAATGTCCAAAGCAATAAAGCGAAAATCTTGTGATAGGTTCAAATTTAAGGAAATGTTCTTTGGACGACCCAATTTACGTGAAATGTTGTCCATAGGGGGCGCTGTAACTGACACATTTCAAGATCTCAGGAACCTTTAGGAAAATATTTTGAAATTTGGTATGCTTATACTTGGCAACATTTTTACATTTAGGTAAACAAAGAAGTCATATCAATTTCTTCACAACAAAATATTTATGCATATTTATTACATGATGTTCAGTTTCCCCTCGGAGAGAAATTAATATTTCCATTTATTTCAGCAACGTTTCCTTTAAGATGACGTGCACTGGAACAGTCCTCAACAGTATTGTCAATTCAGCTCAGATCAGATGATTAGAGTGAGGGTGAGTTTGAAATGACGCCTGTGGTGTCTTTCACCGGCTTTTTGGCAGCGTTTGCTTGGCTTTCACTAAGCAACGCTCTTTACTTCCATATTGGTGAAACTGAGAAAAAATGTTTCATAGAAGAAATACCGGATGAAACCATGGTTATAGGTGGGTTCTCGCCTCAAGTTCTCGCCACCTTCGTTAGTGCTAGTGGTCTTTGCAACGTTAGCTTGCTAGGGAGGTCTGTGATAAGTTAACCTGTGGGCTAGCTAGCTAGCTAGTTGGTTTGGGTTTAGATCGCTTTGTGTGCGATTGTTATTGCATTGTGCATGTGCACTGCTTTAATTTTAACTGGAATTAATTGAAGCAGCCATAAATGACTGTGACCCGTAAAGGCGCGTGCAGGCTGATTAGCTAGCTTTAATGTTGCTGAATGGTGGACCCGGATAGTGTGCACCACCCAGCATCCTGCTAACCAGGATAACGTGAAGAGGAGGACAGGTGTAACCTGTTCTCCTCATACGGACATGTGGTCTGAGTAATTCAAAACGGATTTGGTTTGAGGAACAGGTTGCTCTGGGTGTATAGATGTTATTGTAAAATAGAAGCTTGGCAGCTGTACTTGGATAAGTGTCGGTGAAGGACTTAAAATAATCCGCTCAGTGTAATAAAGTTAATTGAAATGGTGAATAAAATATACAGTTCTTTGTTTGGTAGTGGTATGGATATACGTACTGTACAACTAATGTTCATCTTGAGAAGTTCATGGCTATAATAGACATCAGGCCACACCTGTGTGATTCAGTATGTACAGTCTAGGTGTTAATGCGAATTATGTTGTAATGTTTCTTGTTACCAAACAGGGAAATACAGGACACAATTATGGGACAAGCAAACCGGATCATTCCTTCCCTCCACTCCAGGACTTGGGATGCATGTGGAGATCAGGGATCCAGAAACTAAGGTTACCCCCTTTCTCCCGTTTATCAATTTCACCTGTTGTCTTTTTGACTTTGATCTGTTCTCCGACACACCACTCTAATCTAATGGGATAGGATATAACTGGTAAATTCCATTAGTATATTTTTAACTGCTGTAGATAACATCCTTCTGCTCTCTGCCCTCCCTTTGTCTTTTTTAGATCATTCTTTCTCGTCAGTATGGCTCAGAAGGACGGTTCACCTTCACCTCCCACACCCCAGGAGAGCACCAGATATGTTTACACTCCAATTCCACCAAGATGGCTCTATTTGCGGGGGGCAAATTGGTAAGGGGCATATTGACGATGAACATGCAGACTATAATGCCACACAGACTTTTCAATAGAAGTGTGTTCATTGATGTCGTGCTTTTTGTTTTCTTCACTTAATCCATTTAAAATATGTTTTCTTCACAGCGAGTTCATCTGGACATTCAGGTGGGTGAACACACCAACAACTACCCCGAGATTGCAGCCAAGGACAAGCTGACTGAGCTGCAGTTACGGGTTAGGCAGCTTCTGGATCAGATTGAGCAGATCCAGAAAGAGCAAAATTATCAGAGGGTGAGTTAAATCCATAAAAAAACATTCACAGGAAAAAATAGACAGTGGTGTACACCCTGAATAGCTACATTATGATAATGTGTTTTTTAGATTTAGTGTAGCCTGTTGAATTTCAACCATAGACCAGCAACATCAAACCGTAGCCAGAACGTCTTTTCACAAGTCCGAGTCTGTCCATTTTTTTCCTTCAGTATCGCGAGGAGCGCTTCCGCATGACGAGCGAGAGCACCAACCAGCGCGTCCTGTGGTGGTCCATCGCCCAGACTCTCATCCTCATTATCATAGGCATCTGGCAGATGAGGCACCTGAAGAGCTTTTTCGAGGCCAAGAAGCTTGTGTAATGTTAACCACCCAGGACTGAAGTGTGTACAAGTTTACAAATGAAGTGTTCTCTTTCATGTGCACACACACACACACATTTATAACATACCCATAACAGAAAACTACACATTTACAGTTAAATATTCACATCTATTTATTACCTTATGTGTAGTACTTAGTCTTATGACTATGGCATACTTGCTCAAGTCTAAAGAGCCATGTATGTGATATGGGATCAGGTTTATACTATCACATTAAGAGTCACTGCCTCTACTAAAGCAGTGTCTCGTGACCAGTAATTGAAAATAAATGATAAAATGTTCCCACTACATTACTTTGCAAAACATGGGATAAGATAATGCTGTGGAATGAAGGAAAAAAATATCTTAAGAACATTAGGCTTATAGTATATGAAGTTTTTGCTGGATTTATGTGTATATATTGTTTTCATACATGTCCCCGGTCTACATCTGTATGTATTGTAGTGGTCAAGTGACACTTGGCTTTGTTTTATTTATTTCCTTAAGTATGAAGTACTTAGCAACATGTAATAACCCAAGAGATATTTTGACCATGTGGACAGTTTCAAGTATGACCTATCCATTTTTGTTTGATAACATAGATTTGTGTTTGATCTAAAAGTGTACTTACTGGCTATACATGTGATGAGCCGTGTATACATGCTACATGTGTTTTATCAGTGCTGCAGCTATTCTCAAAATGACCTCACAAAATGGATTCAATAGTGACACATTATGTGTAGTGTCCAGGTGTGTATGTGTGAAGTAAAAGGACGGTGGTTGGATCAGCATTTCCTTCGCGTTTCAACTCAGCACATTCCTGAATATGCAGCATAGATGTATTTGATAACAGAAAAGCTGAATAGGGTAAAATATGTACAAGAACAACTTCTCAGCTCAGTTTGTGTCATACTATGTGAGAACAGTATGTACTAACCATAGGCATTTTCTATTTTAGTTGGCATGTCAATTTTAAAACTGATGTTAGAAATAAGGTAGATATGGCTTTCTGTTATCTAGTCTAATTCAGCCGTAGCTTTTTTTTCTACCTGTATGAATGGTGACTTTTATGGAACACTGGGCTTTAGGTGTTTCACCTAATCATCTTCACCTTTACCTGTTTATTATGGCCATGGACAGCATTTAAAGTTGACAGTTTTCATTGCAGAATTAATGTGCTATTCATTAATGTAATGTTTTGGTACAGACTACTAAAATATGTGTTGTGAATATTTATAAACGTCAAGTTGCCTCTCAATATGCTGACAATAAATAGGCCATGAAGTCAAGCTATGAAGTTGCTCTTTAAAGCATTTCTTTCTCAGCTGTGTGGCACCAGTGCCACATTAAGGAAACAGCCTTAAAGTGCCATAGTTTACCATCTGCTGATATTTGATACACAAACTCACTACACAGTAATTTTGCTAACCTTTGCATGGCTGTCTTTTTTTATATTACACAAATGTTGCTAATGCCAAAAACGACACATTTTCCAGTGGCTGGTTCAATAAATACACCAAGATCAAACAGGTTAAACACATTTATTTCAAATGAAGGAAAAGCTCACTCTTGCATCTAAGAGTGCAAGTCCATGTTGTAGATTTCTTATAAAAAAAATGTTAAATAAAGGTCCTCCTAATTAAATTTGCTTATGTTTTTTTGATGGTGGAATGCTACCATACTGAATAAGACTCAATTAACCCATCATGAAATACTTGTTTGTAACAAAATAAGTGCTGTTTAGCTCTAATATGTTTGATCAATGAGTATTTTCAAAGACTGGAGATATGTTCTTTGTCATTTATTTCCCTATGATATATTTTAAACAGTAGGTAAAAGAACCCTACACACACAAAAATAAATCCTATACAAAACTATACAACATTTAATGATGCAGCTACGTGTCATCTTATCTAACCCATTATGGAGTTGCATAGGAGTGTTTCGCTATGTCTGACTACTCGATCTTGTGTTTACACCCACTGAGGCCTGTGTACAGCCACTCTGAGAGCATGCTTTGCTTGGATCTGTACTGCATCCTTATTTGAGTCCAGCTCCTCACACAGAGATGGATATCTCAGTAAAGCTGAACTCAATACCCATCTATGCGCAATGGTAACATGACTTATTTCCTAAGGTGGCATAATGAAGACCTCTAGAGAAATGCATAATCTTATAAACTTGGCATACATTATATGGCCGCACTTAATGGACATCAGTTTTTTCAATGACATTTAGATTACAAACACACCATTTCATGTCCGTTACTCTCAAAACAATATTTTGTCTGTTTGACAGAACATTATTATAGTATAAATTTTATATATAAATGTTGACACACATCTTATCAAGACCACATATCTTTGACTCAGAAGAGTCAAAGCTGTGACTGTCAACTCCTCAGTCAACTCACGGAGAGGAGAGGGTGTTATTAGGATTGTTACCACAACTTAATATAGCGAATCCATATGTATTTAAAAAAAAAAAAAAAACGAATTCATTTCAAACAGTAACTGGACCTAAAAACACTTACATAAACAGCAAGGATGTTCGAACTGCAACTGTTACTGGCACAAGATGAAAATAGAGGCATTTATGCAATTTTATACAATGTATAGACCATAACTATCCAAGAATTCAACCATCCTGTTAACCTCAGACATTGCTGAGATATTTGAACAAAAAGACTGGTTAACTTGAAGGTTTGAGCTTTATTTGATTTTAAGTTTAACAACGTTCCTCAAAAATGGATTGTCTAGTTGAGACTAGTAAAATATAAATACATTTTAAGACACAAGATGGATGCATTTTGTTAGGTGGTGGTTTTCTGTGTTTTGATGAGTTTCAGTCTGTGTGTATGTGTGTGTGCAGGGCTCTTTATGGCGTGTTCACTGTCCGGTCACAGTAAGGTGTTCCAACTTCTTGGCAGCTTCTTCGGTCACAACCTTTGTCTTCTTCTCCGGACTTGTGTCCGGAGTGTTAGGGTATTCTCGATGACCGAAAATAACACTACCCACCCGAACGTTGGTTGAGCCCACTTCAATCTGAGAACCCAAAAGCGTTACACCAAAAGTAATTAGTTGCATGTACTCAACAAAGGACTAGATTCATAATTTCAGAGAATGGTCATTACATAATGGCAACAATTAGATCGTCAAAAGTCGACAAGATTTCACTTGATCTGGAAACAGTCTTAATTTTAGATGTCACATCAGGCTTACAAAATAAATGTACTCACCGCATGCTCAAAATCAGTTGACATGCCCATACTAAGCTCTACATCCTCTTCTGGCATCTGAAGAGTCTCACATACTTCCTTTCGATATTTCAGCAGCATCTACAGGTAAGCAACATCTGCATGGATTAGTCCTGAGTCTGATCAAATCCTACATAGCCTGCATTCAGATATTATTGTTCACAGTGACAATAAATCTGAGGAGGTAAGATGCTTTTGTTTTTTTTCCGCCCATCTGTCCTCCCTCCTCACTCCGCGTGACTTGTCTCCTCTGGCAGCAATTAGATAAACGAGACATCCTTCATGATGTCACCCTTCACATTTACGGGTCACAAGCTGGATCTCAGACAAACTCGGTCGTTACAACTTTCATTCAGCGATTAGGTGTTTCTTGAAAGCGTAGGTCCAACGACCGATCGCAAACATGGTTGGAATGAAAAAATATAATAATAAATGTAGGCTCAGGTAAAGCCTGTTTTGTTTGTTGTAGCGATTTGCAATTCAGTGACAATGTTTTTGAGACAAAAGCTGCGGTTGGATAGCCTTTTTTGCTTAGAAAGGTTACCTGCAAATATCTAAGTGGCACCAATGAAAAGAGTTCATCAAATTTTCTAAATGCTTAAGAAAGGTCCTTCAATGCTTCTTTTCCTATCTCCCTTAACATAGTGTACACTGGACCATCCTTTACAAAAGGAAAGGAGATGGCACCGTCCCACAATACGGCAACAACATTTCAAGACCCACGTCAATAACATCCACCGTCACATAATTGCATAGCCTAGTGTAAGTGCAGTCAGATTCTCTAAGTGCCCCGGTTGTCTTTTCCTTATGAATTCTCCTTCACATCTTTCCTTCACTTCATGACATTTTCCATCGAAGTCAAGGAAAAAATTACATCTATCCAGCTGCTGCCATATACCACCTTCATTCAGCTAGGAGTTATTCATGAAAACGCATTCCAGAGAGGTCTGGCATAAATGGATTTGCATAAATGTGATTTGAATAGTATTTCTAAACAGATTTTTTTTTAAATAAAAACGGATTTCATGTGATAAGATTCCAATCCGACATGCTCATAAATTGTATTTTGACTAACAGTCAGTACATAGCCTTTAAAACCTTATTCATACTATTTAAAAACTTCACAAAAACAAACACATTATGCACAATATTTCACTCAAGGAAAGAAAATGTCTCTAAAGTACTTTTTTTCTGTAAATACCCAAACCAGACGACCTCGATTTGACTTGAGGTGAGTGGCATGTGTGGAATGTGGAAAACCATACCTGAAAATCTGGGTTGGGACCTTCGCTGAGATCATATCCATATCGACCAATGGTCATAAGCCCAGCAAAGTCGAGGGTAGGACATTTAGAAACAATATGTTTGACCGTATTCACTGTGTCTGTAGGTGGCAGCCCATGTTTGCCTAAATAAAGATTTTAAGAACACAGTATTTATATTCCATAGCATGTACACCTTCATAAACAATCCATTTGTACTTTCCTTTAGAAAATCAACTTATTTTGATTAAGTGAGGATGTAATATGCATGTGATGAAGTATATGTTGGTGATTTAGTACACACTGCAGCAAATCCGTCTTAACAATACTGGACATCACAATAAATCAAAACAGCTATCTTGTATCACATTAAGTTTATATGAATGGTTGACATGTAATAATTACTCACTTCCTTCACCACTGGTATTGATCTGGACCATGATCTTTAACCTCTGAGTGTTAGCCGCTCGTATCCTTTGCCAGGAACTGTTAACTTTGTCGGCCAACTTCGCTGAGTCTACAGTCTCCACCATAAATATATTAGGAACACCTGAAGGTACAACAAGTTCATATAAGAGGAATGCAGTTCCAGATAGTGGCACGAAATGGCTTTAAAACTATACATGGTAATACTGGTGAATTTACAGGCAGCAAAATATAAAAGATAATGTAATGCATGAGAATTCTGATTACCTAAAAGTTTGTTGACATTATTCTTCTGTAGGTGACCAATGAAATGCCACTTAATTTCCGGGCAAGATGACAAAATCTAAAACACAGGTATATGTTTTACTCATACATGCTATTTGATCAACACAGGGCCAGGGTCTACCTGGCCAGGATTTAACCTTACAAGACAAAGTCTTACAAATCAGAATGTCCTTTTGAAATCAGATTTGCAATGCTACCCCATGTATACATACATAAAACACATCAAATTAAATAATTACATACTGTTCTATTTGAAAATATAACTACATTTCGCAACTCCTATTCAGTTGGCCTTGCTGTAAAACTGTACTTCTGTCGTCTTGTTGCACTTTTGTTGACTGTTCCCTGTCGTTTGGCTATGTTGTTGCAGATCAAATCTCATACATATTATGGAATTGAGGCATTAACCTGGTGAATTGGTGAGTAGCGTACGTGAGAAATCTCTAAAACATTTTAGCTGCCCCCCCCCCCCCCCCCCCCCATGTTCCCCATTACCATTATGATGGAATGTAAAGATGTAAACATTTAGCAATACAGTCAAATTCAAACCTAAACCATATTTATGATGGTTCACAATATAGATTTTATTCTGTTACATGTGATAGCACAGTATTTATTGTATTAAGATAGAGCGCAATTGCCACCTGCTGACCTGTCTTGGTATTGCTGGTTGTAATAGTAAAACCTGTATGCAGCCTAATGGGCAATATGGCCCATGCCCTAGTTACTGGGAAATGGCGTATAGTTTTAATAAAGAAACCTATTTTTGAATCATGTTTTGTCTTGAGTTGTCAGAATTTTTTTTTTTTTTTTAATAGTCCATAACACTGAAAACATATCGCCCAGCCCTACTGCCAAGAGCGGTTCCTCTCATTTGTTTGAGCTCAACCTGTGATCAGTCAGATTATTAAAGATCATGGACAACAGAGATCATCACCTTGACTTTGACCTTACCTGGGGATGAGAAGCTTTCTCCACAAGCTCATTTACCTAAGGGACAAAGTCGAGACAGTTAGGCTTGGAATGCATTTTAGGTTAAGTGCTCACCCAGACTTCAGCCTTTATTTCTCACAAATGATTGGACATTCACTTACATAATTTTCTCCAAAGTTCCGCTGGCCCTGCTGGTAGGCCTCCACCACCATCTCAGGTGGCTTTGTCTTGCTCACAGCAACAAGACGTGGTGCCACACATGGCAGTGTCTAAAAGACCATAACGTGAAGTGAATTTTACATTCATTAGACATACTCTGAACAGCTTGCATGCCATTCCACCCTGCAGCAAGTTCTGTGTTTACTGAAACAGACTACTGGTGGTAACCTAGTAGCTCTAATCTGGTTACATACGCAAATTAAACTGGTGGATGATTTCACAAACTTTTAATATGAAACATCTGGACTTGCAGGTATTCATTTTTGTCTAGCGTCATTAGAAATGTTGATTTGAGATCAATCCGATGCACAAACCCAACCGTTGCGAGGACAGTAATCGCAAATGTCATATGACATCTGACTCCCAAGTGGGTGAGTTGCAGAGCTGACCTGCAGAATGTATAGAATATAACTGGCTGAGATCAAGCAAAACTCGTAGCTGGCTCGTGACACCCTGCGGTGTTCCACACATGTTGCTAGCATATCTATACATTGGCGTGTCTTGGTCGATTTTGATACCATTTAAGATACCATTCCCCCTTGATACAGAAACAAAACAGCCAAATAAGAACATGACATTGCAATGGTAAAATTGCTAGCCAGCTAGCCTGAGCATTTCGCTAATGTCAGCAGCAGCAAGTGTTTCCCTTAGGCGTGTTGCAAATCTGGCATGCAAACCGTTGCCTTTCCAACCTGAATTATAGATCTAACTGTTAACTCTCAAAATGTTACCAAATTGTTGAGAAATTGCTACTAGCCATGTCAGCAACTGAGCAAAGGTTGCCTTACGTAACCGTTAGGTAAAGCCCACACAGCTAAAAAAACAGGGCAATTAATATCGGTGGATCCTTCGCAAAGAGCAATACTCTGTCAAGATCACTTTAACTCTCGCTAATTTTGAAGAAACTAACCTTCGGGCGACGGGCAGCCGCCTGATTTACCCTGTCCACAACGGACTGCACCGCCTTAGCAACCTCTTCCGACATTACTACTTTCCACATAGCCTCAATACATCTAGATCGACCAATACCACAGTTCGACGACTCGGCAGGGGCGATACAGATCCGGTCACATTCTATCACAATAAAAGTGTTCTACTACCTGAGGTTTTGAAACTATGAACCAACCTTAACGTTTTTCAATGGGTTGTTTTCATTGGTCTGCCAGAGGGGGTGTAAATTAACTTTATCACACTAGAGCAGTAACAGATCCAATAGTCTGGATACCTTGCTTGTTGAACTTTGTGTCTTTAATATTTGCATAGCTTTATGTCGAGAGAGGATTTTGAGTCCCCAAATATTTATGAGCCGCAAACATCAGAATTTGTGCCGTTAGCTAGGGGTTTAAGCCATTTTTAAGTCACTGGCCAGAAAATGTAAAGTTTAGTTACTTAGCTGGATAAACTAAAACGATTATTTTAACGGCACAAACGAACAATACGTTTAATTTTCTGATGACATGGGGGACCAGCCTCACGGAGGTCTGCAACTGTGTTTTTTTTCTTCAGAAACTGTGCTCATACTCTCCATCAGCAGGGTGAAGTAGGACGATTTTGCAGGATGAGACTCACCCCGCAAACCATCTCTTCACCCTGCTCCTCTGGCAGGCGCTACAGCCCGCACTTCCAGACTGCAGAACAGTTTCATCCCCAGGGCCATCACATAATTAAATAACCACACAACCCTCCTACCCTCCACCCAGCACAACTGCACTTTCACTCTGTGCCATATATGATGTCTTGATCTCCCTATTTATGTTTTTAAATATATTTATGTGAGTGCGTGGGGTTGCAAGCATGCTTTAATGTGCTTTAGTGTGTTTTTTTTTTTTTGTGGTTGCACAAGAACATTTCGTTGTGTATCTAATGCACTATGACAAATAAAGTCTATTCTATTCTTTCTGGACAAGGTGATGGCAAACCAATTGGTTTAATAATCTGCCTCTGCAGAGGTAGGGACCTTGGTGACATTTGAAGCAGTGTTTTTGTTTGGCTTAAACACCTAACTTAAAGAACACCGACACCACCTTTGTAGCTCTTTGCAGATTATACGAAAACTGGAAGTTCATGTTAATTCGGAAAACGTGCAGTCTTTACAAGAAAACAAGAACAAGGTGTATACACCATCTTGACAGTGCCAACCAAGACATCGTAACAACTGTGCACAGGTGTAAACCGATGTTAAAACACTTCCATCAGCCACTAAATGGATACACAAAAAAAGTGCACAATGCTGGTGATGTTTAAAACTATCCTGTGTATGACTGACATAATGAAACACATTTCAAAACAACTTCATTTTATTTTTTCAAACATAAGCTTACAAAAAAAAAAAATCAATCCCATTTCCATTATGTTTCTCATAGTCAGCTTTCATAGCACTTCGCTACAACAAATCTTTACACGTAGTCATCTCAAATAAAATGTAGAAAAAGACAAACAGATCGCCACGGATGGAACGTCGCTCAAAACCCATCATACTCTTTCCAGCGCTTCCAACATAATGATGCTGTTTCCTCTGATTACCTGTTGGGTGAAAGCGATTGTTAATAATCAGTAACCGTATGTGCATGTAAACTTGTGAATGTAGACTAAACTGAAATCAGCAGAAAAAGATTTAAAAGGAATATCACCACGGTTGTGCAAAACAGTTGAAAATTACAGTATTGCAACAACACTTATATACACGCATCCTTAAAATCGAGAGATTCTCATTATGGATGAATGAACAATGCTACACCATTAGTACAACATACATGGCAGCTTACTTAGCAGTTGAAACCCACAGTCCAAAAGCCACCCATCTTGAAGGAACACCCTTACAGCAGACTTCACATTTGTATGGGCCAGTAACTGATACGTACCACCATGCCGATGTTGTTCTGTTGTCCCCCTGGTGCCATTTCCAAAGTGTCATCCACCACCAAGTTCATGAACGGGTCAAATCCACGCAAGATGCCCTGAACATGGCGCCCTCCATTAAGCTTTACTAGAAAAGAAAAAAAATCATTCCCGCAAAGTAATTAATGCTGAGACTATAAAAGGACAGGTCACCTTGCATGTAATGAAATCATGGCAGGCAAGCCACCAAGGCAACTAGAAATTAGATTGAAAGTGAGGGGAAAACTAACATTATGTGGCAGATGGTGAGAAAAGGTGTAGCTACAGTGTTCTGTAATTCAAGGGAAGTACTTCCACTACTGAATGTAACTAAGTGGATCAAGCTAAATAAAATATTTAGTTACATCCATGCACAACAAGCTAATGTCATTCCATAAAGTTTTTTTTAACAATGTTCTTTCCAACAACTCAACATAATGTAATTCGTATCCAATACTCACATGAAAGCTTCTTATCCATGAACCTAAAAATATTTTTTAAAAAAGGGGGGGAGAGGAGGAAAGTTAGTTTCAGCATTTGCGCCACATAGAAAGTGACCTAACAATCAGCACCCAATTTAACATGCTGACTAAACTCGAATATACTCGATAGCGTACATCTATAATCTGGGACTTGAAATTATAGCGTTATTATTTTCAAGCTTGGCACAAGGATTTTCTGCATGCCTTAATGCTACTAGCATATTTCCATCCAGAAGGCCTTGTTCTTTTGTATGCGGTAAACAAGAGACACTGGTAAAACACATGAATTAGCAGGCTAGAAAATTAGCATTCTATGGATCTTGCCATCACCGGTTAGCTACAAATCTCGCAACAACAAAAAAACATTTCACAGCAAACACTGAAATAATTGCATGGGGTCAATATGGTTACTAAACAAAGGGGAAACTTACTTTTTCAACTCTGGTGGATGTGCTTTACTCATTGTCACGCTGTTCTTACTACCTCAAAACGCTCTCAAATCGTAATCCCACGCAAGTCGCAGTTTCCGGAAGACCGTCCTGCTAACCGGAACATTCAAAGAGCGGGGAGGGTTATTTCTTTGCTCTTATTCATGACGCCGCCTGCAGTGCAGGAGTGGAAATTCTAATACAACCCGTGCACCTCGCTTTAAAGCCCTTAGCTCTATAATGTCTCTCCTCTTCATGAGACATGCGGGATAACTTGAGTGATTTGAATTTACCACTACACCCTAATCTAACTGGAAGTCCTTCTCTCTAAACTACTGTATTCTTATTTACCAAAAGAGCAGGAGAAGCCATCTGGACCAACAGCAAAACAACACACAGCATATACTATATTTCATGAACTTTCCATCGTATTTGTTGGACATAAGCCAGACAATATTGTCCCAGACGTGTTGTGCCTGTAAAACTGTGTGAGGGACCCCCAGGTAGGTTGACCCCTGTGTGACGGACCCCATAGATGGGTGAAGCACTTGTGTGTGGGGCTCTCTGGATGGGAGAAGTACAGTTGGTGGATGCGCCAAGAATGCCTGTGTGCGTGAAGCACAAGGGTGCCATTCCCAAAGGTGAGGGCAGTGTGATGTGATCGTCACTACAGATGAGTATGTGCTCTGACTGCCATGCCATTGAGCCTGGCTCTTTGGCGTTGCGGTCAGAGTGCATGTTTGGCACCCTGTAGACCCGGGTTCGGTTCTGGGTTGGGTGACCACGCTCTCCCCTCACTACACCTTGCATAAACTTGTCACACAGCAGTTTGATGCCTTACGATGTTAAATATGATGTTCATTAATATGAAACCTTGCACACTGAAAATATAATTCTAAAGCAAACATATATCCAAAATACAAAAAGCTTGAGATAATTCATTTTAATGTTCTACCATTTGGCTTTTATCTATGACCATCTTTTTGTACAAAACAAGAATCACAGTGTCCATTACACTTGATGCATAACATCAACCCCATCTCTCATTGATAAAATCATTTTAAGCACAGTTTGGTTCAATGTAAGGCTCAGGTGAAGGTCTTCTTAAAAAATATTTAGACCTATTAAAAAATGTAAACTGACCGAGGAAGAAAAAAAAAATCAACAGTTACACAACGCAATTTATTTTATTCTAGCAAACACTGCCACACCTTTCTGTTGCTGGTGATAACTATCCTTTAGAACCATCATATAAACTCATCAATACATCACTTCACCATTATCATGTATTCAGTACCATCACCATGAGTTAAAGTATATAGCCCAGGAACAACACTGACGGGTAGGAGAGAGATGGCTTCACAAAAACCCTTAATAAACTTAGTCAGTCATCACTGTCACATCCTTCACCATTATCATCACTAGGAAGGTGCATCTGGCAGTGCTGCAAAAAGCTGTTCAGAGAGAAAAAAGCCTCCCTGCATGGCACACAATGGTATAATAGCTCAGGCATAGTGGCTCTTCCTTCAATGGGGGGCATTCCTTCATTGCAAATACTGCAATTATTGACGATTTCTGCTGGCTGATGAACCTCCTCATGCTTGCAGAGAGCAGCTGGAGAGCTGAAAACCTCAAGACAGGATGGGCACGGGAACTCACCATCTTCCTCTAGGTTCTCTCTCTTTCTCCTTTGTTTCTTTGTGTCTACTTTTCCTGCTTTTGATGTGGAGCTGCATTTAGTCTTTTTGGTTTTTCTGGCGGGATTCTTTTCAGCTGCCTTTGTTTCCTTGGTGGGCTTTGATGGCTTCACTCCTTTAGCAACCTTTCGCATCTGGCTCTGCTGTTGGGCGCTGTGGGTGCGAAGATGTGCCCAACGCGTCAGGTGGTGGAGGAACACTTTGCCACAGATGAGGCATGGGTAAGTTTCACCTTTCTTCCTCTGTCTTGTGCTTTTAGCTGATGGTCTGTGCTCCCGCCAGGGTCTCTTCTCTCGCCGGTGTACCTCTTTCCTGTGCTGATGCAGCATGGCGGTCTGGGAGAACACCCGGTCACAGGAGCGACAGGGGAACAGCTGGCCCTTCTTTTGGATCGCATCGCTTTTCTTTGCTGAGTCTGAAGCATTTTTACATTCTGAATATGGCATTTTCTCCAAAGTTTTACCGTTCATTTTCCCTGCAGATTTTTGTGAACGTTTAGTTGGATTCTTTGCCCACTGGCTTGGATGCCAGAAACGCTGATGGTTAGCCAGTCCTGCGGCTGAGCGGAAAACCCTTGGACAAAACTGGCACACTCCCGGCCTGGGGGGAGATGGGGGAAGAGAAGCATATGAGGGTGTTGGTGTAGGGACAGGAGTGAAAGATGATAGGACAGTGGAGGGTTTGGGAGCCTTGGGACTAAGCGGAGCAGGCTGACATCCACCTGCCTGCTGGTGGTAAAGTAACTCCTGTTTGTGGCTGAAAGCACGACCACAGGGAGCACACGCATAGGGGCTGTTGTCATGGTGATGGCGGTGTTGGTAGAGGTGGGACTGCTCCTGCAGACCCTTAGGGTCTGACAGCTCAGAAGAGCACGCGGAACAAGGGGCGCCACGTTGGGCTTTCCCATGGCACAGCTGGCAGACTGAGGAAGAGCTGGGGCACTTGTGCAACTGAAGGGTAGAGAGGAGAGCAAACTCTTGGCCACATGCTTTGCAGCGATGAGGCTTCCGCAGGGCATGCAGTTTCTGTTGGTGGCGAGCAAGTCCTGCCAAATCTGGGAAGTCCTGGTGACACTCTTCACATGTGGATAAACCTGACTGGAGAGACTTTGGATTGTGACCATCCTGCTTTTGCTCAGCTTGAGCCATCAGTTCAGCCAGCTTGGAAAAAGCATCTCCTGCCTGCCTGTTCCTCACAAAGTCCTCTGAATCTTGGTCTGCATCCCAGTTGTGAGAAGCCACATCCATCCTTGATCAACAAACTGCATCTGGTGATTACAACAAGGACAAAGTCACTGCCCGAGCAATGCTGGAAGAAAAATAACATCGTTTCTGTTTAAAAGGTGACAGCTTTAACAGTCATTAACAATAGGCTACCTGAGCCACACTGCAAAGTCTACTTTCTTCATCTCTCTCTTTCAAGCTTAAAAGGTAGCCCACAATTTGTAAATAAAAGTGTTCTTAAACTAAAATGACGTACCTAAAGATTCAAAGGAAGGATCTATGAATATTCCTCTGCTTTACATGCATAATTTCAGGTAATTTGTTGCATTTGTTTATGTTTACTGAAGCCGTGAGAAATGTAACCAAACGCATTAGAAACACACGAATAAAAACGCACAGAAATTATACCAACACTATGGACACATATTTTTTGAATTTTCTTCATAACTAGTGTTGAGGCCTTTTATACAACGCTACCGCATCATTATGCGAGAAGCTCTGGAGATACCAATGGTAAAGACCACCTCGATTGTATTTTGAACGCTAGGTATTTTACCTGAGTAGAGAGGGAAACAAGTGTGATGAACCTCAATTGACATACGAAAGTGCCCAAACTACGCTCGCAGTTTGTGCAAGGGACGCTGAACGACTGTGCACGTAGTTTTGTTTTGGAGCCTTGAGCCAAGTCAAGTGTTTGAAAAGGCTAGTGTCAATGTTACATTTCAACATAATGTTAGCCTACTTATAGCAACAAGTAGCTAACAAGATAACATTAGCCAGCTAGCTAGCTTTAACGCTAACCTGCGAACTACAAACATGAGGAGCGTACAACTCACCAGTGGAAGAAAACACTTCGGAAGCAGAGGTGCACAAATCTCAAACAGAACCATGAAACTGATCACTGCATGTCGGTATTGGGCACACACCGGCTGAAACCAACTCAAAACTTAGCAGTTTTGAATGGTTTAGTATGTGTATTGCATGTACCACTTGGTTTCAGTTTCAAGAGGATGCTTCGCACGCATGTGTATCTACACGGCAAGTTCCAGCAGCCACAAAAGGAACTACATTAACCAGAAGGCCTATGTTTGGCTGCTCGAATCTTTTAAAGGAGTATGGAGAGTATGTTGTACCGAAAAACAAATGCTTCGTTAACAATTATGTAATTCTGGAAGCATCCATCCAGGTCAAGGTCTTTTCTAATATTCTCAGGGATTATGTGCCCTGTTCATCTATCATGTTTGAAGGAAAGGCTACTAATAAAAATGGACTTTTTAATACACGTAATAGAGGCACAAAGGTATTTATTGATTAGCTTACTGATTGACAACAGTAACACCCAGAAAATTCACAAAATCATAAAGAAACAAAAAATAGTTACAATGCATAATTGTTAACATAGGGAGCTGTTGAGGGTATTAAGAAAATACATTACAACAGGAATTTGCTTTTTATATTTTGGACATATACATTGAACACCATTTGTTGTAAAACTGGGCCTACCGAAAAACGATATGAAAGATAAAAATGATTGACACATCGGCTATCTTTTCAAACACTATGAGTACTATTACCTGACTACTAAAATTATCACAACATGCATACTTTTCTAGGCCTAGAAATATTCTTAAAATAACTGCCACTTGTTCTTGACAATGACTGCAGAAAAAAACCAGAAGGGACTTAGGCCTTCACTGCGTGCCTCCACTCAAAAGTGCAATCTTCATGAAACATATCAGGGTGAAATCAGATCCCTAGGGATGTTAGAGATCCTGAACTGGCAATCTTCTTAAACCTGTTGGCTGCTGCAATAGCTATGTAGTTTTTCTGTGGAAGAAAACATACAGACATTATGGTTTCATTAAAAATATGAATGTGATTTGATTTATTCTTATTCCAGTGTATGCGTATGGCAGCGCAAGACCTTCCACATCCTTCTGGCCATGTATTTCTTCAACAAAACTTGCGACTTCAGAACAATGTTGCTGCACTTTGCTTTCTCTGAAATGTTGTTGAGCCATGGGTGTTTGAGACACGAGGCCGCACTGAATCGCCCGCTGCACACAATTAACACAAAGTCGCATGCCTTAAATACACATCACAATACGATTGCCTTATTCAGAGATGCACTTTTTTCATTTTACTGCACAAATATATAACACCAAAATATGGCCACAACATTCTTCAGCAAAACAGTCACCTTCTCTCTTTGATGAGTAGGTTGGATATGAAGTCTTTCGCTTCTGCGGAAATGTGCTCAAACGCATCCTCATCAAAGTACCAGTTGGCCATGACCACATTGTTAAGGGTCTGTGTGTCATCATCACCCAGGAAAGGGGACAGACCACTGACACTATTGAGGGAGAGAGGTACAGTAAAGGTTACCAGGATGGTAAATATGTTGCCACAGGGAAAGTTTATCCGAGCACTTTTCGATATCAGATTATTATGTGGGCAAGTTGGAGGATCTAGCGGAAGAAACTCTTTCATATCATATTTCTCTTCCTAAAATTATCTAATTTTGTTTGCTTGTTTTTTTTATACTTTACCAGATAGCAGGGTGTAGCACATATCAATGTCACGTTGTCTTGGTGAATGTGTACATAGCAGTACACGTCCCTATGAACTATAAAAGGACATGGGCAATTGTGTAACACTCCAAGAGAAGGACTATGCAAAGCATCTTTAGTTCTTAAATGATATGTCTGAAACAGGTTGAGAGAATTACACTGTGTATACAGTATATACACTGCATTAATGGGATCCTAACATATTGTGAATAAAATTAATAAAATTAATTAATTGTGATCAAATATGCCACTCGATCTGGCATATCCCAATGATGGGACTCACAGCATGTAGGTGATAACTCCTAGAGTCCACATATCTGTGGGAAAGGAGACGAAATCAAAGTTCACGACCTCTGGGGCCAGAAATTCCGGTGTCCCAAATGATACACGGAGCTTCTCCCGAGGCTTGTACCTAGTGCAAAAGGTGAAGAAGCAAAGGAGAAAACAGCCTGCCATCTCAACCGCTATGGAGCAGTTAACCTCTGATACAACTTCAAATGACCCAGTGCAATGTATTCTGAAGAATCAGGAGACGTGATGTTGCTTGAGCGAGAAGAAAAAATGTTGAAATAAACTTTATCTAGTGTTCATTCTTAGTTATTGTTTTTTTGTTTGTTCCAGAGGCATGTGGAGGTTGGGGAATGTGTAAAGTCATTCTTGCACTACCAGTTAGCAAGTGATGTGGAGTGTTTAAGGCCATGAGAAAGAGGACACACCTTCCTTTGGACGCTGGCACTATACAAGAATGCTTGTGCCAAATAAGCCTTATTTCCCTCTCTCTCTGTCATATTTAAGGGGATGTTTTGCATGTTTTTGTGTTCTTAAAGCAGCAGTAATCAGTTTTTGGCTTGGAGCTCCCCCTAGCGGCTAAACCTAGTGTCACTCCCCGATCCTAGTCGCGCATGCTCAGACACAAAGGACCGGGCGGCTCCAGAAATCCTACAGAGCGCAGTAATTTCCCTACAGACCCCCGATGGCCATGGCGGAGAAGCCATTCTCCATACTAAAAGTAATTGTAGCGGCACAATTTTTTTCAAGCTGTTATTTTAAGGTAGAATTGTTACATAATGTTACTTTAAGGTACAAATGTTTTTATTAGTACCTAGCTTTTATGATGTCATCCAAATTATTTTGAAGATTTATAAAATGTGTTTCTATGCCTGCCAGCACAATTTAACTAAGACATGATGAGAAGGAGATGATAGAAGCACAAACTCAGTACATACCTCCTGGCCAGCCCAAAGTCAATAATCTTCACTTGATGACCCGTGCGATTCACACAAAGGATATTCTCTGGCTATAAGCGTCAGAAAGGATGCCATCAGTTTAGACAATGACACAAAGCATTGAGAAAGACAAGTAGTAAGGCAATGTAATACAAGTATAAAACACATCTCACCTTGAGGTCAAGGTGGAGAACATACATCTGATGCATGTATTGGACACCTTCACAGATTTGTCTCACAAACACCATTGCATCCACCTCAGTCAGCGGTGAACTCTCATCCACAATCCTCTCAAACAATTCCCCACCCTCAACACTGAGAGATGACCACAAACGTCACGTGTAATGACCACAAGATGAACCCAAAAAAAAGAATATGACATATTATGACATATGACAGTAAGAGGAGGCTAGCCATGACCATTTCCAGTGATAGAGAATGGACCTACTCACTATTCAACTATGAGGATGACCTGGTTTTTAACCTCAAACGCTGCATACAACTGTAGGATGTTAGCATGACTTAGCTGGTTCATCACTTGCATCTCATTCATAGCCATTTCCTGTCAAATGAACAGGACACAATTAAACAAGTCACCTTGACAGAACTTAGCAGAACTAATTTTACATTAGTTCAGTTTGCCTATGTTCAAGTGTAAAACAATTAAAATCTAAAGCAGCTTTCCCAGCCCCTCAACCCAATGACTGTATGTAACTGTATATAAATATAACAGGCACAACTGGCAATGCACTTTCACAGCAGTGTGTTTAGTGTAAGGTTACGGCACCTTTTCTTTGGCAGTTCGTGTGCTGATGATCTTGGCGGCTAGCCTCAGGCCAGTGGCATTTTCTGTACATTTATGCACTTTGCCAAATCGTCCACTGTAACGGCACAATGCATTTTTTGCAATTAACGTATACATCTGCACATGATTATGTTGTGGCTAATAACAAAGCCACAACTAATATGGCCAATAGCAAAGTCACAAAATACACGCAATAACACTAACTTTCCTTTCTAATGAAAGGTATAAAAAATCCTCTTCTTTTGAGTTTGAGATGAATTTTAGTACAGGTTATGCAAACTGAGAGATGCTACACAACTATTCCGAGGAGTTGTCAACGATTTTCAATATGTGGGCAGTGTGGGTACTGGCTGTTGGAACGTACCCATTATTTGAAGTGCATGTTTCCAGAAAATGGTGTCTCCTAGGTTTCCCTGCTATGCTACTTCTACACCAAAGTCATCATGAGGTAGGGGAAAGGACTGGCCACTCACTGCCAAAATGCACATTGTCTGTCTGAGGTAGAGTTTTGTCTGCCTGCAAAAAGCCCTGAACACACTGTATGTAGGATTGCTTATTTTGAGCACAAGGCGTGTGCTCACCAATATCCAAACCCAACCACCTAAGCACAGAGTGCTTTTGGTTGACGTTTAGTACACTCAACATGTAGTATCATCTTGTTACATTATGCTGTTTATTGCTGGGGTACAATGCTGAATGATAGTGCACCATTGAAAGCTTATTCATGCAAGTTTTCAAGTGTATATATTCCTCTGATTTACATCACTTAAAACCCAATGACTAAGCAGCTAGGTCACTACGTTTCCAGCTTTGTGAGCAACATCTATGAGATGGTCCACTGTGCTCTCTTGGTAGGCCATTCTGAATTGTTTGCCTAAAGCAGTTAGAAGGCATAGGGAAATGTGCGCCAAAATAAGAATATGAAGTGGATATTTAGAAAAGGGAGTATTAAACGTACCCGCCCAGGACTTCTTTGGTGTGGACAGAGAAGTACTCAAATGGAGGACTGAGTTTCAAAGCAACAAACCGGTGGGAGAAGGGGGCAGGCTGAGGAGGAATATCATCTTCATGGCAAAGGGGAGACAAAATGTTTGTGATTTAATAACCTAGTACTTATAAAGTAGTCTGTTATTAAGTGATAATTGTTGTTTACAAGGCCCTTCCAAATTAAAACAGGCCTTTAATGACCACAGACATAACATCACGCCTGTGATGATATTTATACTTAAAATACATTCCATGTTGGGCCAGTGGATGAACAGGTGCCGGTAAAGGGCAGGGGGGGGGGGTATAGGTAACGAAAGGAAAAAGGATTATAGTGCTCCAGATACTTCGCATCAGGTCAAACCAAACAGACATTGCCTGACTGTCACTCCACATCAATCAACATTGTAACCATGCACACAAGTCATACGCAGCCAGCTTCTGACTAACACACACCACTGCAATCAGCATTACTTACTTAGCTTACTCAGATATACACTTACCTATGACTTTCAGTGCTGTTTTGGGGGGTGATAGAGTTCTTGTTGCGGTGGTCTTTTCGTCAACAGCTGGACTCACTCTGATCTGTATGCCACTGGCTGGGACTTTAGCTGCAGGAGTGCAGACAGCTCCTGCAGCTGTTGCTGTAGAAATAGTCTTCAGCAGCAGTGGCAGCTTATTGGGCACAGGGTCAGCTTTTGGTGGCAAACTCTGTAATCTACAATCAGTGCAACTCTCAAAATTCAATCTAAAAAGACAAAAACGTCTAACACTTAAAATTAAACTGTTGCATATTTTGAAACAAATTCATGATTTTAATCTGCTGCCTCCCATATAACAGCCTGTACATTTATGAGAATCGGCATGGGTCCTTGTATGAAATTTCCAAACCTTTGCAAGGATTCTGGACAGCTTTGTACATGTCTGAGGGACGACACATCTGTTGTTAATGACGGAACAGCCAGATGTGTTTCCTTGGGAGGAGCAAGACTCAACGGAGACACTGTCTCTTTTTCTGTCAGCATAACCAAGACAATGAAATAAATATGGTTTACCATACGCACCTCATCCAACATGCTGTACTCACAAACCAGCATGAACAAAAGTCAACGAGTTATGCAAGGACGGAGATAAAAGAATTTACGCGATATGCGGATGTGGTAATTTACCTGTCCCTTTTGCGAAGGTTTTAGGGGGTGACTTGACACCGATTGTGGGTTGGGCAGGGCTAACTTTGATCTGTTTGCCCACGCTGGTGTCTTCATTAGCTGGAGCTGCAACAGGTTTCCCAGTGCATGGGTCTCTCATCTTCATCGGAGGGGGTGGGAATTTAGCAGCAGGCTCCGGTGCTGGCTTTGAACTTTGCAGTATGCTGTGAAGAACAAAAAACCCTTCCTTCATCAATGACAAAGTTTCCTCAATTGAAATATGACAAAGGGTCAACGCCAAGTGAGTTTGTAAAGTAAATGAACTTACTGTCCCAAACATTCCTCACCAAATCATGCCTCGAGAATTATCATAAAACAAAAACTCAAATGTCTGTGACTGGAACCTGTATTGATAGGATAATCCCACTCTAGACTATTTCCCACAAATACAGAACGCAGGCATGCTAGCAAAGAGGCTAAAACCTTATGGTGCTTGCATCTGACTGCACCACATCTGTTGAGGCATTACACACTGCTGACCACTGTTACATGAGGAAAGTTAAGCCAAACAATTGAAACAGATTAGGTCTGTTCAGCTCAACTGAACCCCACAGAAAAAGGCCAACACAAGATGGCCAACACTAGTAGGATGCAGGAAATGTGGTATTAAAATGTATATGACTGTTTGTCATATGCCCCATGCATTTTGGTTTCTTGGGCATGCTGAAGGGTTGTTCATTCAATGGATTCTTCTCTCTGAATGGTGTTATTCAACATGCATAGACCACAGGCATAGGTCCTTCTAATTCTTTGCATGAACATACTGAGCAAGCTACTTAGTTAGGTACTTAGATAGTAAGACACTAGCTAGTTGACTACTCACAATGGGGCAGCCCAAGGTCTTTACACAGGAGTGGTGAAGCCACTACATAATTGCATAATGTTTTTCCGTTGTGTTTTGGTTTTGTGGGAGGAGCCAAAGAGGGATCCTGAGTATGTGCCACATTGTAGACTCGCTTGCACTCGCTTACACAGAAGCCTACTGCTGCCTACCAAGTATGGAGAGTTCATTCATTTCACATGAGTGCAGAATCTATTTGCTTATTGACTGCTGGCTGTGATGCTTGCCGTCCTTATTTTAATGGAAGACATAGGAGGCAAATAAACTGTCGTTCTTCACTACAACCAGTTGGCTTGGTGTGTCTCTACCCATTTGGCAACAGGTTCGATTTTGTTTTTGAGAACTGTAGCTGAACCAAATAGCTGGATCCAGACGTAATCTGACTGCTTGTAACGTGACACCTGATGTTTAATGATGTTTAATCAATTTTATGTTGATGTTTCATTTTCATCCCCTTCCTACATTAACCCTCAAACACAATGACAGTTAGATATGCATACTGAAGAGTGCCTGACCTCTGACCCAGATCAGCCTTCGCTGCAGTAGTCTCTGTCCCGGCCCCCACACTACCCGTCTGTGGCTGGCGTGGTGAATCCTTGGTGGCCAGCCCAGGTTTTGTTTCAGAGCTGCATCAAACAGGATGGTAAATCAAATATTAAACATACATTTATATTCAAACTGAAAGTGAACTGTGATCGCTTAGAAAGTTTGCTTCATGTGCCTTGTAAGTGAATCACTGACCTGCCTGGAGACACTGAAGCGCTCTGCTGTTTGGCACCAGGGCAGTCTATGGGTCGTGAAGAACTGGCCACTGTTGTCTTTAATGTAGATGTTGTTGTGACGGTTCTTCCTTCTGAAATTGCATTCTTTGACATTAGGCTGGCCTGCAGACATGAGGTGGAAGGCCCAATTTGCTTCACAGAGACAACTGTTACAACACTTCTGTCTGGTGACTGAAGTCCTCTCTCCTGTTTTGTCTTGGGCACAGCAGCCATTTTTGCTTCCTTATGACCACTTATGTCTGCAAGAAAGACAGCAAAGTTCTACAGGACTTCATCACCATCATTATCATTCTCCACCTGCTATGTAATGTTACCTTTAGTTATGTTTATTGCATTCCAGTAGGTTTCCACTGAGGGATCAATAGTTAAAAACAGACAACTTTGGTTTATCTTAAAAAGTACCTGGACTGTTAGAATCAATATCCCTAAGAGGGCCAGTCAAGACACTCTGTTCATGTGTGTTGGCATCAAGCTGCACATAAACTTCATCCTGAAATACATTTTACACAAGAGAATCATTATATCATTAGTCACTGGCTAAATTTGGCAGCCACATGCTCATAAAAAAATATCCTTTCACACACAACAAACACATATAATCACTGCTCTCCACTCACCACCAACATCCTCATTGGAAGTGACTTTCTCCTTTGTTGGAGCCCCACAGGTAAAGACAATTTTTCGGTAATAGTCTGCAAGCCCCTCTCCTCCATGCCTTCAATTTGACATGAATGAAAAATGGTGTATATTTACAGATAAACAAGTTTAATAATGATTACGATACAATATTGCACAATATCAAAATGTCTAATGTCTAAAATGGAGATATTCACCACAAGACATCCATGCCAGAATTAGTTGGTTTGTACATCCAAGTCTATCACAGAATTATCCTCCAAGGCAGAATTAATTTAACCAGTTCATGGTTTGCAAATCCAGATCCTCGACATTCATTACATAAAAAAGTGCTTATATATTCAATACAAACTGAAATTGTGTTCATAAAGACAACATGACATTTCATCAATTCCAGCATCACAAAATCTCATTTAATACAGAAAGGCGTAAGAATATAAATGTGACAAATTAATATGGCAATCTCACAGGCAATGGTGCAAAGTATAACATGTAATACAAAATCTACCCTAATTCAATATCCTGGTCATGCTCACCTCGCATTAGACTCTCCAAGGTCCTCTGAATCTCCAGAACATTCTTCTGAAGTGAGTCTAGGACTCTAGCTTGAGTAGAGAGCATGCTGGCCATGGCCTCTTGCTGGTTTGTGTGTTTGCTGCATGTCATGCACATAACACAGGGCCCGCTTGGCTGAGACAACGGCTCATTGGGTTTACCCTCCATATTATTCACCCGAGTCTTCAGGTTTCCTGAGTCAGCTGGCTGGGTGGCTGTACACCGCCCTGAGCCCATTACTCCTGCAGTTGCACACCGCCATGGATATGCAGGAGCAGCGGGCTGCTTCTTATCCATCGAGACGGTTTAAGCCTGTTGCAGGGTTGATTTTCCGCTTGTATATTAAAGTTGGATCAGTACAAACTAGTTTAAAATGATGCTCGAAGCACGCACTTAAGTTTAACATGAAATCTCATGGAAATAAATTAAGTCCTGCCATCCAAAGACAACCATTAAATGTTTGGATTCCATACCGGATACTGGTGAGCAGCCAGAGGAAAAGATCAACCTTTTCTTCATAGCAAAGGCCTGGGCACAGAGAATGAACTGCATATGTCCTCTCTGGACTGAACAGGAACAGTCAAGCTTAGATTCCACCTTTATCTGCCAGTGCAGTGGCCAGTGCACCAGAAATAGGCAACCCTGAAAGAGGGGTGGGGTGGAGGGACTGGCAAGGGTCTGAAGTCTTGAATAGTAACTGATAACAAAAGTATGTTAAGCAGGCAGTGGAAGCTTCTGACAGGATGTGTCATTTTTCCAATGTAAACCATGCACAACCACACACAAATAATAATTCATAATGACCTGTAAAGCATGTTTTTCATACTATAATTGATTCAGTGAGATGCCCCTCTCATTTCTCTTTCCTTAAACACTGTGCAACCATTTGACACTTCTTGAGGTAAGGTTTTATAGGCAACTAGTTTAGATACCATTCTCAAATTAATTTTGATATATGTTCATTTGAAGGACAGATAAACACCTGTGTCCTCCCCACTAGCCATCCAGGATACGCCCTATGTAGTTCCGTGTACCGGGCTGGAACACCCTGCAAAAATGGAAGAAAAGCTTTCACACGCATGACATTGGCAGCTATACTGCCAAAAGACACCAGTTAATGTGTTGGCAAGCTTCAATCAGTGTCAGGTGGGCTGTTGGTGGTGTTTGCAAGGGTTCTTGCATGCCCTTTAGGTAGGTAGCTTGCTAGTTTTGGAACAGAACTCCGTATTACTGTAAAAAGCCTTCTTAATATGCCCTAATATGCTTAGGTTGAAACACTGACTATGAGGTTGAAAGGATACTCCCTGTCCATTCAGATTAAATATGTGTATTATTTGGGTATAGATGTTGTAAGCACAACACAAAATAGCAACTTACGAGTTCTTGTCCTGTAGTGATGGGCCTGTAAATTCTCAAGTGTGTGCTTCCTTTTTGTATTTGTTCGCTGGTTACGTTTTATGTACTATGAACACCTGTTGGGTTCCCTTTAAGAACATGTTTAATAGATTAGCATCTGATGTCATTTACATCATGCTATTTCCAAAGTCTATATTCCCCCTCACTTCATTACCTTATGGATGACTTGAGAACAAAAAATACATTTATTGATCACTGGTTTGGTTCTTAGGTCTTCCTTGTATTAAAACTAAATACTAAAACATAAAGGCCTTTGCCTTCACAATTTCCATCCATCAGGTTAATCATGTCATTAGCTTCCTGTCCACAGCCACGTTAAACATACAAAAATAAATAAATTGGTGCTGTCAAACGATTAAAATATTTAATCGCATTTATGTCATAGTTAACTAAAAAATTAATCGCAAATTTGTATCTATTTGAAATGTCCCTTCGTTTATTTTTTCCATCTTTTTATTTTAATTTGAATGCCCTTATCAACATGGAAAAGTGGATTGGCTTGCTTTATGCAAATGTTTTATTTGATTGAAAACCAACATTGCCAAACAGGGCGGTACAAAATAAAATTATAAAGTGCACATTTCAGGTAAACAAGGACTCAGCCTATAGTGCAGTTAAACCATGGCTTAATACTTGCTTTTTTTCCAAGTTTGCTGGGAACATAGCAGTCAGGCCTCTTATTTCAGAAACAATGAACCGTAACAGTTAGGTTACCAATAAAAGGTAAGCCTACTACTTCTTTGCTTTCAGCCAGCCGCCTGTTGACATTCAGACAACAGTGAAGCTCGCTTCTTTTGCACAACACAACTTTTAAAAGTAAACTTTCCAATCACAAGCTTTTTATCATCCATTTCGCCGTATCGTGCTCACCATTCACTCAAACCGTAACGTTAGCCTACTAAACAGTTTGCGAGGCCAAAAAGAATGTAAATCTAAAATTTTTTTTTTTTAAATCGTGTTAATCTCGCGATAAAAAAAATTAACAGCGTTAAAATGGGTTTGCGTTAACACGTTAAACTAACAGCACTAAAATAAATAAAAAGCCGTCAGGTTTAAACGGCTCTACTCCAATAACCATTTCTTGCATCCATGCTGTCTACAACAGAATCCAGTTGTGATGTAAAAGAAAAAGTCGATTTCATAAGAATTTCTTTTTATTCTCCATAAAAGAAGGAAGTTGTACAAGATCTGTGTCATGTCTGAAGGATACAAGGTGAAGCTTGTAATTTAACAGCGGTATGACACTGACAAAGGCTGTTAAAAGAATGTATCAAACAAAGACAGTGAAAGTAAAAGTACATGGTATATATAGACACACAATGCATTAAAAACAAAGCGTAAACAAAAAGCGCACAATAGTTAAGAACAAGTCACAGTGGTGGTTAATTTACATGCGGAACCGGTCAGTAAAGTTAGGGGAGTGTGGAATAGTCAGTGGAAGCTCACTTTTCTTCACCTCCACTTGCTTGTAATGCCTGACTGGTTGCGCCTTGTGAACCTGAGAAACGGAAAACAAAAAAAAGGAATGAAAGAAATGTTATTATATAAATGAACATATTTAAGAATGCAAGAGTCAGTCACTCATGTTACTTTGAATGCTTTAACATGGGATGAATGTGGTCACTCAAAAAAATGGCCCAACTTTAGCAGCCACAAGGAGTTCTCGCAAAAAAATAAATGTTGTTTTGATAAAGATTAACGCTTCTGGACTTAAACTCTGAAGGTATGGTGGAAGTTATTGAACACTTCAGTTTGCCTTCTGTTTAAGCACACTTGTCACATGTCTCACATGTCAGGGTCCTCCAAAGGCATAACTGAAGACTCAAACAATGGACAGAAGCCACAGGAATAAATGTCAATCATCCTTCAGGTAGAAGTCATGATTGAAGGGCTAGAAGCATTTCATATTCAACAAAACCACGGACTGCACTTTGAAGGACTCAGGTCAGGCAGCTCACCATTTCTTGCCGTAGGCGGGCCATCTCCTCACGCTGCTGCTCCTCCTGCTCCTGAAGACGGTCCTGCTCCTGAAGAGCTCGGTGGGTCTCCCGCTCACTCTTCTCTTGCTCAAAGTCCTGGCGCTCCTTGGCTCGCCGCTCAGTGTACAGGTGAAATTCCTCAGTGGCTACGGAATTAGTGGAATTACCTTGAGAAAGTGGCAATAGTTGGAGAGGAAAAATTGGAAAGAGTGCAATGAAGCGGGGAGTGGGTGGTGGTGGTGGTGTTAAGATCAACACTGACAGTGGAATACCCTGGGGTCCATTACATGTAGGGCTGCAGCTAACAATTACTTTAGCAATGATCAATCTTTCTGACCATGATGGGTCCTGGGAAAGATAACTGCTTGGTATTTATTTCCAGAAATGGACATCTTATCGTTCCGGACAAAAAGTAAATTCACAACTGCGGATTTATTATGAATATATAAAATTTGACAGTTTCATGCATTCATTTTTCTTACTGGGACTAATGCCAACTACCACCATAATTTTGACTCCTCTAACACGGTCAGATTCATAGAGAAGTTTTGGTTGATCAAAAAAACAAGCAAACTAGATTTTGTTAGATTTTTGGTTTCTCACAGCAGACTAATCATTGCAGCCCTAAATGTGTGTGTGTGGAGGGTGGGGGTGGGGGGGTGCGCTTTGCTAGCAGGAGCTACTTACCCAAAATGCTCCTATTCTCCTTCTTGGGGACAAACGGTTCCTTATGTGTAACTGTGTTTGGTCTGGCCTTGAAGGTGGCCGCCTCAGCCTGTTGTTTCAGCTCTTCCTTCATCTGCCATAAAGTCAGTAGTAAGAAGAGGCCTGAGCAAATCATCCTTATACAGACAACAAGTGGAAACTATGGAACAAGCTATTCATACATAACGGCACCTCACCATTCTCTCCCAACGGTCACTCTTGAGTGCTCCCCGCTCATCAATCTGCAGCCTGAAGGGCTCGAGTTTGGTTGGCTCCACTACCTTCTTCTCTGGAAGGCTGATCTCATTGAAGTCTGGGAGTGGCGTGGCTTTGAACTCATGCGACTGAAAAAACAATTGAGGTCAAAGGTTACTAAAAGACGGCAAAAAAAAATAAAAAATAATCTTCCATTTAAACTTCTGAAAAGTTCTAACATAAATATTTAACATTACCTCCTCCTTACGAAGTTCTTCCAGTTTTTTCTCCTTCAGTGTCCTCCTTTCACGTTCCCGCTCCTCAAAGGAAAAGGGGCACATCTCCACAACACTTCTGGCAAGAAGCTTGGGATGGAAAGGTACAGAGTGTGGAACAGGGACAGCCTTGATGGGGGCCGGTTTAACCTGAGACGGAAGAATTCATCCATTTTAGTGACTGAGGGAGATGCCTTGAGTGCAAACATCAGTGGAAACCAAGCGAGCCCCACCTCTTCAAACTTGCGCTCCACACGGACACGGTTTCTCAGAGCAAAAGCTGGCGATTCTGGTACAGTTGGAGGTGCCACCCGCTTCTCTGGGACGCCCTGGAAATGAGGTGTAGGACATATTACAGAAGCAGAAACAAAACCGGCATGTTCCATTTAGGATCTCAAAATACATGGAAAACAGCTCCTGCGGTCATCATCCCTCAGATGACCACGCAGTGTATAATTCATTTAGAATTTAGAAGCTAGCAGCTTACAGTGCAGCTCCTCATTAGGATGCACAGGCAACTGCAGATGAAGTGGCCAGCGTTCATTATTGAACACAAAATTGACTCACTGGAACACATGATACATACCACCACCTCCTCCATGATTCTTGCTGGCACGGGGTTGGAGTGAAAGGTGTAGTCATCTACTTCCTTTGGCTTTTTGCTGGCCTGCCTCTCATGCAGGCGTTTCTCAATCTCCAGGTGGAAGCACTCAGGTTGGGTGGCCTCTTTTGCTAATGGTTTCTTGGGCACAACGGCTGCCTCCAGTATTTTGCGGTTAAGCTCAAGGGCTTTGAACTTGAACCTTAAAGAAACGGTGCACAAGAAAGTAAGGATATTTACCACAACATATAAACAAGTTAGTCCTTCAGAAGGACCTCTGACACTCTTCCATGTTCCCGAGAGATCAAACGTTCAATGAGACTGCATGACTGATGCACATACTTCTGAATCTTTTCCAGCTCTTCAGCCTCAATCTCAGCAGTGCTCTTCACCAGCTGTGGACGACCCCTCTGGCGAGTCATCAGCTGAGGGGTCATTGGGTTCGTAACCTTTGGCCGCTCGTTCTTCACTGGTGATGGGCCTGGGAGGCAGGAAGGTATTTATGGTCAAAAATAAGTCTACATAGCAATATCGTCACCCTGAAGGTCTAGTGTAATACAAAATGACAAACAGAAAGGCTTTAATGTCAGTCCAATGGATTACCTCTCTCTTGACTTTGGCGACTACGTAAATGATAACGCGTTGGTGTGCGTCTCTGGTACTGTTCAATCTTCTGAGCCATGGGCACGTAGGCAGCGGTTTCCTCATGCTTTCGTTTCCCACGAGACAGGTTGAATGGCTTTGGAATAGTGGTCCCCTTCATTGCCTTTACCTAGAATAAGGGCAAGCAAATGGTATGGGTAATCAAATCTTCCCTTAAGTAAAATAACGTAAGCCCCAATTTACATTAAATAGATACAGTACAAAAGTTGTATTTACAGGTGAAGCTTGGTGCTTGCGGAGCTGAGAAACAAAGTCCACCTCTGCGTAGGCGGAACCAGAAGCTGTGGCGCTGCGTTTTGTTCGTGCATCTGAGCGGAAGTTGAACTCTTTTGGTACTGTCGTCAATAGAACTTGCTTCGGCTTCGGTGGCTGACCTATTGGAACCAGAAACGTTGTTTATACCTCAGTAGCAACAAATACCCATGATGACACAGACACACTTCGGCCCTTTTCCACCGGTACAGTACAGGACAGCAGGGAACAGGGCAGGTTTGTTAACAGTTGTACGTCCCCAAAATCGGGGTCGTCACTACTACCTGGGGAGACACCCGCTCAATATATTGGTATGAATGCTTCGCATCTCTGGAGTATATTTCTGCATGAAAGCAACTTGGATCTGGTAGCCTAATTATTTTAGTCTCTTAAGCAGCACCCTACTGGAATAATCCATGACAAATCAGCCAGGGGTTCCCACTTAAAATAAATAAATCCCAAATATTAGAGCCAGGCGGCAGTCACTTTTACAGAGGGAGAGGGGGTAATTTAAAAGTGGAAGAGAAAAACAAAGAGATCGAGTAGCCCCTCGTAGTTTTAAACATCAACTGCTCAAAAAGTATCACATATATCCAACTGATATTTGTATCCTGCTGTAAAACAAACTTTTTTGGTTATCTGCAGTTTCAAGGCCCCATGTGATACCCCAAACTCTCAGATGTGGCTTTAACACTTCTCCTCGCCTTCGCTTAGTCATACTTGCGGAAAGCAGGCATTTATTTTAACGCTTTAAATAAAACTGCAAAAATGACTGCATTAATTTTGACAGGACTAATTATTAACCTTAATTATTAACGTTTTAGGAGGGGAGCTGCGGCGCAAGCGGCAGCATCCCCAACCTCGAATGGGTGTGAAGGCCCAAGGGGACCCGGGTTCGTGCCGTCAATATGTTCATGACTTCACAGTAGGCGCAAGTCACTGCGGTTACACCCTTTGAGTGGCAGAAAGAATAACTTACCGAATAGCAGCGTTCAGCTTGAATACCGCAAAAAAAAAAATCCATCTAAACGAACTGTAACATCTGGTCCAAGTCTCCTGTTCTAGTAAACATGGCTTCATTTAAATGGTATAGGATAAATATTTGAGTGAGTGGGGAGGAAGGTGAAAAGAGTAGTATTCAGGGGCAATGTCCAAGACTTCCGTCACCGCTAATGGTGGAATAACAAAAAAATATGCAATGCCTGCGCCTATCAGTCCAGGAAACAAACAGACCAAAACATTATTATTATTCAGGCTGCCCTCAAAAGTATCAATGATCAAAACAAAAAGGGCAAGGCAAACAGTCTGAGCAAAACTCCTGTAGGGGAAAAAAAAATAAAAAAAAATTGATCTCTTGGGTAATAAATCTAAACGTTGAGTCGGCAAAACTCTGGTACTTATTTCCACAGGGGCAGTAGGACGGGTTCTTCAGAGGCTAGGGAAGACGCCTTCCTAGCATTCCGAGAACAACCAATGGAACAGTCTAGCAAGTGTGCAGGTGTTAGTCATTGGAAAGGTCTCGCCTTCAAATTCTGTGCTACTTTTTCTTTTTCTTTAAATAAAGGCTCTGGTACGGTACGTGCACATAGGATGGTGGGTGCTTTAAAAACACAGGATACTCAAACTGCATCCTTGAAAACTGTCTGAACGAAGGACTGTCCTTGGTAGAATTCAAAGGACCGTAGACATCAGAGCAGTACTTCGGCAGGATTCGATGACGTCGCATCCTTCAAATGCAGCCATCAAGGATCCTTCTTTGACTTTGAGAAACATCCCATCAGAGGATCTCTTGGCATCTGTCTACCACTCATCCCCCTCCCATCGATTCCCAGTCCCATCAAAACCAGGTACCTTATTTTGAATAATACCCAAGCAGACGTCATAGATCAGAACCACAACAAGTTTAACTATGATGCAAACACAATATGAGGGTTAAATAGAAGTCTGGAACAACCAGAACTCTTCCTAGAGCTGGCCACCCAGCCAAACTGAGCAATCTGGAAGAAGGGCCTTGATACAAATGTGACCATGGAAGATAGTCACTCTTGCTGAGCACCAGAGATACTGTGTGTAGATGGGAGAACCAGGACAACCACCATCACTGCAACATTCCACCGATCTGGGTTTTATGGCAGAGTGGCCAGGCAGAAGGCTCTCCCCAGTGAAAGACACAGGAAAGCCTGCTTGGATTTTCCAAATCAACACCTAAATGTCTCCAAGACTATGATAACAGGATACCCTGTCTGATAAAACAAAGATGTAACTGTCTGGCCTCAATTCTAAGCATCATGTCTGGAGACAACCATGCACCGTTCATCACCTGCCCAATATCATGGCAACAGTGAGGTATGGTGGTGACAGCTGTAGCTAACATATTAAGTACGACAAATAACTAGTTTGCATTTTATCTAGCTCCACCCCCATCATACCCATTTGGTGCACGCTGTGCCCCAACAGAAACATAGCCAAAATCAGTACAGGTACTCAGCTATGGTAGGCTAGGCAAAACTGAAAGTGGAGAAATCAGACAATACCTGTGACAATAATTTTGAAAGCACACCATACCGCACTCGTCAGTGGAAAAGGGCCGGTTATGTTCCCCTTCCTATTGAAACATTCTGATATGTAGCATAAGTGAAAAGACATAGTACTCACTGCCGGCCAGGGCTGCCTTGTAGCTGGCTTCGTTCCTACGTCGATGTTCAGCGACCTCACTTTGGAGAGCTTCAATGCGTTCCATCTCTTGTTGCTCGGTGCTCCTTGATCTAATGTGGAAATTGTCAAATAAGCCAGTTTTCTCATATAGTTCATTTGTACTTATGTATGCCAAGTTTCTAAGGTTAGGCAACGTAGACCGAAATCATCCTTTGATTTGCTATGGATAAAGGCCAAAATCCCCACATGCAAAATACATTCCACTAAACTCGCCCTTAAATAACTTGAGCAATTAATAAATACACAAATAAATCAATGAATGAAGAAATAAATAAATAATTTAAAAAGAAACATTTTGGCTGTTGGCATCAAGGAATAAATGTTTTGCTCACTGGACAGTGGAAGTAGCAGGAGCTTCAGAAGTCTGGATCTTAGCTGTGGAGGCTGCAGGCTTTTGACTGAGTCTGCGGCTGCTCCTTACAACTTTTCTCTGCCTCTGTGTGTGGGAAGAGCTCCTGCCAAAAGACCACCAAATGAGGTTAAACACAAAAAACGCAGTAGCAAGAAAGGCAGTGACACGCCCAAATCAGTATTTATAATCAAGTTTGTGCAACAAGGTGTGCGCCTTCAAACATCTCACCTCACCCACCACACAGTAAGCAAAAGAAATGTATTTAAAGACTGTGCATTAACCGCAGGCATGCTAACAGCTAAACATGACTGCCACCTTGGTGAACCCCTCTGAACCTTTCCTGGGCAAATCAACCACAGATCATGTGCACAATAAAGAATCCAGGTATTCTTCATCAAACTGAGATTTTACCTCAAGGGACGAAGGGCTCTTTTAGGTGTTGGAAAAGTTCTGCAAATCAGTTTAATAGTCCATCTAATCAGTTTATAGTCCATCATATATCTAAAACTGAGGGGGGTGCTGTCCATGAGAAAATAAAATACATTCATCACAAAAAAACTGACCTCCTCTGTTTCTTCACTGGTGGAGTTGCAGCCTTGGGCTCCACTACAGGTCTCTTGGACACCCTGTAACAAAACAACCAGTCACATAATGCCATAGATCAAAACCTGTAATATAGGCCTATATAGCACACACACACACACTTTTGAATGCATACTATACCTGCGCGGCTGAGCCTTTGTTTGGGTGGGGGCAGGTGCTGCTGGCTTGCTGTTACCCCATGAAAGAACAATGTTTGAAGGAGGATTGTCCTCAACTGCATCCTCTGCAAGAGACGGAATCAGCACATGACTTAAAAAGGTCTGTATCGCAGAGCTCTCGAATAGCAATCTAAATTATTTCCTACTGCCTACCCCAGGTCAAATGAGGGCAGTAATATACAACATTTGTGCATCCCTAGCTCCTCTCCTTTCCAGAAGTAACCAAAAGGTTTGGCCAAGATGGCTGATGCCAAAGGCTACATGTTGCATGAAAACACGTATATGATTGAAAGACATCTAGGCTCCCATTAGTGTGTCCATCAACATTGATTTATATTTATGTTACATTAATTTAGTAGAGGCAAACAGATCTTCATTTTTTCAGATCTTCAAGCACTGTAGCTTTTGAGCTAGCTGATAGCCTAAACAGTACCGTTAACAGATGGGATTGCTACTGAGCTACTTGTTGCTAACAACTACAGGACAGCCATGCTTACTTGGGTAAGTTGGTAAATTCAATTTTCTCTGGAAATGGACTGACGATCTGCAGTTTGAAAAATCTGAGCGTTCCATTTCCCCACAAATTAACCAACACTTCACCAGTCATTGTTTTAGGTTCTGAAATGGGATTTAGCGACTTGATCGCCACCATTCCTGACAGTGTGGGCCTATGTCCTTGCCGTTTTCGCTAGACTCACTAGCGCCTCTTGAGGTACAAGTGCCATTATGAAAACACGATGCGTCTCCAGCTGGTTAGCATGCTAACTATGTTTGATATGTGGGCAATGCAGCGGATAGGCATTTGACAGTTCTAAATGGATATTTTCTTCACATTCTGTTGCTATATCTAATTACATTTTCGAATGTTTTAAACTAAAATACTAATATTTAAAATATAATGCAATATATATAAATAAATAAATAGTGATTCATGCCAAAGCACAAATGAATAAACTGTTCTGAATTATCCCACGCCACAACAAAATTATGGATTTTACTTAATACTCTTAAAACGTAGGCTGCAACTTAATACAAGAATTTGTATAAAGCAGCAGGCTGGGATTTCGTCCATTTTTCAAAATGGGTCGGGACACACCTTTACATGACTCTTTTTCCTTGGATAGAAGAGCTGTCGAACGGTTTCCTCTGGTCCCTCCAACTGGCTTATCGGGTTTAGGGGTAACTAGCCGGTCGGCAGGCAAGTTAGAGGCTTCTAATAAAATCAAATGACAAACAAAAGGCAATTAATTTGCATACAGTTCATTTTGCGATAGCGACTTATTTCCTCATGTTCAAGAACTCACCAAACCATTGGTCAGCGTCAGCATCATCCGCCTGGAGAGATTTGAAATCCATAACATGGCTAGGTGCATCAAACTCGTAAGGGTCCGCAGTCCCAGCAGGCTGCATGTCCATCTTCCAAACTAATAACGTCTCAGATGGCGGATACCTAAGTGATATTAAATATAACTGTTAGTTCTTACACAAAAGAAAGTCTAATCGTAATTGCCAAGTAAAATGTGTATATTTCGTGTTCATTATTGTTGCCAGAAACACATGGTATAAAAGCACTCTTCGATTGCGTCGCAAAGTAACGTTAAAGACAAAATGGGTGCTTTACGCACATTTTACCACCCGTCAACAAATTATTAGCCTGGTAGCTTGAACTCAGTGACTCAAACGGACACATGCTATTCGTCTAACACCATATACATTTAACGTTACAGTTTACACATGTTAACGTTATATCAGACGTAGTTTTTCAATTAGCCAGTTATGCCATCACAAATATAAAAAGTAACTAGGATAACTTGGCTACCACTATGCTAGCTGTGTTAGCCAATGTATCTAATTAGTGTAGTCAGTTAGTGGAAGTTTATAACAACGATACCCCGCAGATACAAAATCGAATTGTTACCGGGGAATTTAACAATACATGTATCAAACAGACTAGGTATGGCACAACTCACTGGGTAAGATTATCAATCCTGTATATTAACTATCTATGCTGAGACTTAACGTTACTGGTTGACTAGCGATGTGTTGCTGATCGCATTGCTAGCCGATTAAGTTCACGTTGAATAACAAACAAACAACTTTTAAGTCAGCGTGTCTTCTTTGTACCTTGATATCCACTCATGAAATTCGTAGAATAATGCTGATAAAACCAGTACTTACGAATACCTAAATTCGAAATATGTCCTCCCTTTATGAGACACAACTGTTCCGCCGACGAAGCACTGCAAAAATACAAACTACAGCGCCGTTGCATTGACGTTTAAATTTCTTCAAATCATCCAATGACACCGTTCTTAGAAAATTCTTTCGTTTTTCATTGGACGACTACCACTTACGTCACCACGTGATGCACGATCACGTGACCAGAGTTATTTCTACTTGTAGCAGAACCCGAAAGCTCCACTTCTAAACAGAGCCAGATCATTTCTAAAATGGACCACGTAGAGATTAGCCCCTTTGACTTGTCAGTAGTCTTGTTTTCGCGCAGCGTACGGATGGGCGTTGATTTACTGTAGTCATGCAGCCGGTATTTTTACTTTTCATTTCCTGAATCCAACAGCATTTCTTTAACGCTGTCCTACATCATCACACCGGTTTAGAGTGAATAACAAACAACAATAACATTCTGGCGAAGCCAAATAATTCCTTTTATACATATATTTATATGTTGAGGGAGTCCCGTGAGTCATGTGTTTCTCTTGCTCCCGCACGCATCAGTTTCTTCCCTGCCCGCACCCCCACTTCACAATCAAAATGACCGGTACTCCTTTGAGCAGGTACCCGCAAAAGTGCAGGCCTCTAAACCAGTTATCATGCAGCCTCACACATCCCCATCCTTCTCTGTTCCACTATCCCTACCTGACTGTGACCACTAGCTCCAGTATATTTTGTTCTTCTAAGGTATGCGCTCCAAACATGGGATTTTCTTTCTGATACATTGCTCTGTTCAATATGCTTTCAGCAGGTTTTGTTTGTTGATTCCAGACACAGTTAACATATGGACCACGGCACATCTACCAAATAAAATGCATGACTCAATACATCACAACCTCAAGGCCTTTTCTGGTCTGAAGTGGGTTGCTATTAACACATGCAGTGCATTGCCAAACTGCACCAAACACAAAGTTAAAATAAGGTTTATCATGATGGACATTTGATGCTATGACATCACATAACAACATATAATTAGAAAATGCACAATTATGAATTACATGATGAAAAAGACAAAGATATCTGGATGTGTATTTAATGTGTGTGTTACTATCCCAATACCACAAAACTATTAAGGGATTTCAACAAGACCATTACAATAACACAATCCTTAACTGTGTGCAATCATAGGCTATTAGTGAATATTCAGTGCAAACATAATTATGGATGTCAAATCAGTTGACAGTACTCTTAACAAGAAAATTAATAAACCATAACTGATTACAGTTAATGTAACAATAAAACATACTGAAAGAAAGACACAAAATAGATCATAACAGTAATTTCATGCAGGAATACTTTAAACTTCCTTTTTAAAACCAACAGAGAGGCAACAAGGATGATCAATGTATCTATGGATATATATTGGATGGAGTGTCCACTTCACTTTCTTTACTTCTGAATCATGACCTGGAATTTACCTGAAGAAAAGAAATAAAGGTCATTAGAGCTGAAGTGGTATGAAAGGCTCAGTTTTTCATCTGCAGTTAGTGATTTATGGCAGAAGCCTCTATTGCATCCACGCAACTTTGAAAAGTCTAATAAACAGCTAATTTGTTCAGCAAACTTCATACTCAACACTCTACTTTGAGCACTGATATACGATCAATCCTGACATTTCTGACTTAAACTTCCCCAAAACAGGAAACCAGATTGCACATTTTTTGCAAATGAACAAAGTGAAAATGTTAGCAAATCAAGAAAATTGATGCTGTATGTGTGCATCACTCACATGCAGGCATGACAGATACTTCTGCTGTGACAATACTTTTCACTCCAAGGTTGGAGAGCCCCCCTCTCACCAGGCCACAGCTGAACGCCAAATACTGTAAGGGTGAGATAAATCAGAGTATTCAGGACCAGACCACACAAGTCATTAAATGTATGCTTGCATTAACAGCAGTGTAACCAAATGTAGTATAAAAATGTAAAACATACACAGAGCTTTATTCAAAAAATGATTACACTAGCTTTCCATTTATCATTTATATGGAATGAAATGACAAGTTTTGAACAAATTAAATATCTTTCTGTACCCTCAGACCCCTGATGGCAGATCCCTAGATGTCATTCATTTAAACAAAGTGACTGTTGGTACTGAATTCTGTTGCAATACGCTTGGTACTTTTGATACGGAATTAAGTGGCAATAAGAATTGTGTTGGTGGGTCCGGATTTGGAGGATTAGCTTCAGCTAGTTAGCATCAAGTAGGCCGGTGTTTTTTTCTGACTGAATAAAGCAAATACAAAACAAATTTCATTCAGTAATCCTTCATTATATGACTATTATCATTAATATTTGTCTGTCGCAAATGTTAGATGTTTTCCAAGCAGATACATAAAATTAGAACAGATGCTTTAGTCTTTGCAATTCTCTGCTACTGACATGACAGCTCATGCACTAGTTTAGGGTGTTGTTGGAGCCAATTAATGTCCTGCCAACGTTGCAGAACTTCAGACACTGGGTGGGAAGATTTTGAAAGGAAGAAGCTAAAGTATGAGGAACTGGTAGCGGAAGCAAGGTAACAAGGTTGGCAAGCACACACAAGACTAGTGGAAATAAGTGTTAGAGGCTTTGTAGCTAAATCAACCACAATGCTTCTGTTGGATTTTGGTTTGAGGACGGTCACTCAAAGGACCTTTAAAGGGGTTATCTGAGGCGGCTGAAAAAGTGAGCCAGTGGTTATGGCTGAGGCACTCACAAACTATTTGGGGACATGTGGATTAACCTGTTTTACGTGAAAAAGCCTGTTGTTGTAAGATGTTTGGGTGCCTAAATGGTAAATGGTGCTTTTCTACTCATAGAGCACTCAAAGCGCTTTACAGATGAATACCTCAGACATCTACCCATGCATACACCGATGGCAGAAGTACTATCCAAGTTGCCAACCTGAACATCGGGAGCAGTTGGGGGTTCAGTGTCTTCGGTTGGGGGTTCTGTGTCTTAAAGTGAGCAGGGTTTGTATCCCATTTTAATCCCTTACCCTAATTCAGGTGAATTATCCCTGGAGACATTCCCACACCAACCCCTTACCTTAACCTGTGTAAGAATCTAATCCCTACCCTTACCCTAACCTGGGTTTTGGAGGGAGTTGAGAGTTAAAGAGTGTTTTGGATGGCGCTGGTGAATTAAAGCATTTCAAATTATTGCCAACACCACGTAATGACCCCTCCTGAGGATCTCAAGTTTTACACTAGCTCTCGCACGCACTCAGTTTTCAGTTAGAGCCCTTGGTAAACAAGAGTAAGGATGGTGACTGCAGAAAGCAATTATTTGGAAGATCTTTGAGAAAATAGACTATCGTTGTGATAAAATAAATATGCAATTATTATGAGATGTGGACAGATTTCTCAAGAATGGCTCAAACATCGAGTCTGTCATATAATAGACTATGCAACTACACTAACATGGTTAAACAAATGAGTGTTGTCATGACTTTACATTTTTAATCAGTTGGGCTTACTAATGATGACCAGCTTTCACTAGCCACTATATGTTAAACATATTAAGAACACTTTAAAAAAAAAAAAAACACTTTGTTGACTGAATTTTGGGCTACTGTAGAATGTTGGTAACTAGCATTAAAATATAATTCAAAATTCAGGGTTTTCCGAAGTTCACTTCATCTGATCTGGTCTATGGCCTTCAATTAGGCATAAGTGACAAACTATAGGTACCAGGTGAACTTCCACATTTGATCTCATCTTTCAAGCTTGATCAGCTTAGAAATAGTATTTTCCATATAAACCACAGACTCTCTCTAGAACCAAGTTTAAAGCATTAACAAGGCCTCACTAAAGATTGTTTCAGATTCAACATACAACCTTAATTTATCTTTCCAGTCCATTTTCAACACTGAGGATTTCAACAAATACTTAAAAACGTGAAAATGTATATCAGTGTGTCCAGAGGCAGCAAATCACCTTTGGAGCGTGTTCCAGATACTGTTTGCCCGCAGACAGCTGATTAAGTAGACGGAATTTGTTGTCTTGAAGCACATAAATACCCTAAAAAAGAACACAAAACATTGTCAACAGGGGAAGGAATCAATGTCTAATCTTCAGATGTGACTTCAGTACACAGTAGTAGATCTAAAAGGGTGTTCATTCAAGTGTATGTGAAAGGGTGTTTGACCCATACCTGGTGATTTGTCCTCAGGTTGTCAATTTGCTTTTTAAAGACACTGGTCCAAAAGTCCTTGCAGATGAACTTCATGATGTCAAGTTCATCTTTGAAGCGTGCAGTATCTTTTGTAAATCTGAAATAGGCCAGTTTTGTCATTTTCTTCTACATCCATGACATCTGAATGTAAACTTCATTTCTAGACGATGCACAAGCAAATTATTCGTTTTAACTTATTCACATAGGCTACTGCTGTAAAACTAGGTAATCCACGTTTATATTTTAAGGCAATACCTAAAGTCCCCGTATTGACAACTAAAGCAGTATGCCGTTGAGGCAGTTACGCCGATGCCAGATTCTAAAAGGTCTAAAAATGCCTCACTTTAGTAGTCTACTAGCTAGACATGAACTGTAAGAGACACAATAATCATTTTGTCTTTCATGAACTGATACCTTTCTATGAGTCCTTGTCCGACTCTAAATCCCATGTTTTCCAGTCTGGTGATACATCTCCCATTTTCCTGCAGGATGCAACATATAACAAAGTTCGTGAAGATCATTATTATCACAAAGGAGTAAGAATAGCTTAGTTTGGACACAAATCATACTATCATCACAAAACGCAAGTCCCCTAAGAATGTCCTGTTAGATACGATACTACAAAAAAGCGGACAAAAAATGTTTTACGTTACCATCTCTCCATTCTCAGCTGATTTGTACACATATTGAATGACTTCATTGTGGAGAAATTGGAAAAGAGCTTCGTCTGCCATTCCGGAAGAACACCAAACAACAACGCTTTTCGAAAATATTCATAAATAATATATTTTCTGGGTATGCCCCTCTGCTCTTTTCTACACAGCAAAGTTAGTCAATATCATCTCGTTGCCGGCTATCGCTCTGATGGAAATGGCTAGCTGACGTTAGTTATGACTTGGTGATTTAAACGGTGGAAGTGTAGTTCGACGTCACAGCTTACTGGAGTTAAAACAGCAAGTGGAAAAAGTGTTAAGACCGTATAACACTTATTAAAACTTGAATTGTTATGCTACCATGTTTACCACTAACCACAGAATATCCCGTAGACAGACTCGGCCCTAGCACAAATCATTTGGCAACAGAGGTCCTTTCTGCTTCCGTAAATATTTTAGCTGCCTATGCCGTTGCCTGTCTGTATTGTAGTGGCTCATTTGAAAGTAGCCTAATAACGACATATCTTATTGTGGATTGATAATGTATATCACGCGTGAATAATAGTGCAGTTTAAATATATAATAACTCGTGATCTTAGTCAGAAAAAGGAAAGAAAAGACAAAACCGAAAAAGAACACATAAAACAAACATTTCTTCTTCCACCAGTTGTGGTATGATGATAATTGATTGGATGATAACTCCTTAAATACTGGTTACAGACTGAAATATGTGCAACCTGTTTTTTGTGCTGCTGTCCATCTCCAGTCTAGGTAATGCAGTACAGTACAATTTGTCATTTTGTATATGATTGACAATGAACAGCCAAACGCAAAAGGAGCTACGGGAACATTTAGCACTGACAGAGATACAAAAAGATTTTCATTAGTACCTGAAAAGTTATTAAAGTGATAATAGCCATCAACGCTGTGTGTGTCATCACAAAGAGGCAAAAGATATTTAGCTTTTTCACTTTTATTCTCTTTTAAAAAGGATTGATAAAACATCAGTATTGTCAATGCCCATGTTGCGCTTGTACAGATACACAACACTTTTCCTAAAAGATATACATTTCTAAACACAGTTCTCTCATCATGAGGTACAATGTGTAGCACCAAAGTGCTATTGTCTGAGGTAGTCAGCCAGTATCAAAATATCACAGTAACTACAAAGATCTAACTACAAAACTGAATACCAGGGAATGTACAGCTATGGGCCTAACAGAATATTGTTAGTTAAGTGCACAAGTACTGATATCCCTGCCTTTGTGTGACTGGCACAATGTTGGGTGAGGTATATATACTGTAGTAGACCAAACAAAACGTCAGTTATACATCTGGGGCAGACCTTTCAAATGACATCATTATACAAAACGTTGGTAGGTGCATCGCTCTCATATTAGTTTTAAATATGAGTATCACTCCCTGAATAATATGTCTGATGTCTATAGGGAGTAAACTGCATGATACGATCATGTCCTAACACGTAGTCTAATTAGCCCCAAGAGTGATTTCTTCTCAAATCAATTTGTAACAGTCTAGATAACATTTTTGATATCATCCACTGTACATTACTTGCAATCTGACCTTCCATTTTAAGTTTCAAGTGATACTGCATTTGTAAAGCAGATTCAGGTAGTAGGATTGATGAGGTATGTTGTGTTAAAAACAAAAAAAAGTCAAATCTACAATGCTAACAAATAACAAATCAAAATATGCGGTTCATGTTATTGGTCACATTAAAAGATACACAGCATCAATTCCCTGGAACTCTGAGTCCCCACAGAAGTGCTCACTTAATCTGAGGCCAAAACTCACTTTAAAGGGCCCACATTTCAGTGTAGAATCCCTGAAAACATTGTAGATATTCAGGCTTCCGAAGTCTACAAAGATAATCCTACCATATGCAAGTCATTAAATGTTTCTCAAAACAAGACCACTTGCGACCACTGCTTCCCTGGAAACAGCCTTTCATATTCATTATTATTCATATATTCTCTTTTCAGATATTCAGAAACCACACAGGCCCACTGTGTGTCTTGCTCAGGCCCGGGACAAGATGATATCCTAGGCCACCCCCTTGACCAACAACCCCCACCCCCACCCCCACCACACACACACACACACACACACACACACACACACACACACACACACACACACACACACACACACACACACACACACACACACACACACACACACACACACACACACACACACACACACACACACACACACACACCCAGGCAAAGATCATTGACTGCCACAACCAAACACCAATTCCCCCCGCCCCGTGCACAGATCGCTGACTGGCCATTTGCACACGGCAATGCACACACAACGCATGTTCCATCTGCGCACGGCAAAACAGTTCTCCTCTCCAACGCATTTAATCATAGAGCTTCGCATGGGCCCCCCTGGCCTTCGGCCGAGGATCATCTCTACCCTTTGACCCCCCCTGATGGTGGGCCTGATGCTAGATAATAACAAAATGATAATTGTGAGGAGATAATATTGATAAATGCAGCAATTTCAGACTTAAAAACAATTGATTACAATCATTTGAAAAACAACTTAAAAGTAATGTTTCACAGCAAAACCTTTGAATACTTTTGCTTATTCAACATTATTCCATACTTTGTATATGATAATATTTTCAAAAATCATGCTAATGTTCAGGTGTACACTAAAGTTATTCACCAACCAATCACAAAAATCCAGTTCACTGTTTGCAGATAAGAGATTAATTATTGCTTCCATCAGTACACACACCTGATTCTTAATCTAGCACAAACTAAATCTAAATATGCCATTACTTAGGGATTTCAATCATCCTGTTGCTAAAATGGGTCAACCTCACTATACTAAAACAAATTTAGGAAACTCTACCCCTATCAGAGTAACTTAGCTTCTAAAATGTTCTGAAATTTTGAAAGATGTATTGCCCTTCTGTTAGAATTTCAATAACAAAATTCATGTTAATCCTGCAACAACTTAATGTGCTATACAAGATGTGTGACAGTGCAGTCCGTGAGGTGAAACTAGATAACAGAATCCAGCTTGGGCTCTGGACTTTTTTTTTTTTAAAGTTTGAAGAACTCGACTGAATTTCACCTTCAGTCGAAGAAGTGCTAAAGGCAATAAAAGTGCTCCACTGTTCAAGAAGAAGACACTGTGTCATTTTGCTTCATGAGATTCATTATGGGCGTAAAATAAAAATAAAGTATCTGATTTTTGTGGGTAAATTTGCCTCTTGGGTTTTAAACCTGAGAGATCAGAATAAAGGGGGTAACTGCTTGAAAAGTAGTAAATCTATAAACACTACAGAGGAACAACTAAAACTAATCTAATTAGGCCTATAGATGTTCACTTTGACTTCCGGGAAAACTGTGTGTCTGGTTCGTTCAAAATATAGGATTCTCATTCAGCAGGCTCTATATCATATTTTTTATGTTTTTGTACCCTCTTCATCCAGAAAGGTTTTACTGTTGGAAAGCCTGGTGGAATCGTGGCAGTGTGTGAGAACTGAAACCAGGGCTAAACACTGCAGGCATCTGGTTCAGGGGGCCTGAGGTCTGGTGCTCCTGATGCTGCTGTAGCTGAAATGTGGGAAGGGGCCCAGACATTTGTGAAGAGGAGGAGGAAGAATTGGCAGCTGAGGTGGTCGTTGAGTAACCCATCACAAGACCTCCCGTGCCCAAAGGACTACTATAAGGGGGCAATCCAAATGGCAAGAACCCAAGAAGATGGGAGAGGTCCATATTAGCAGCAGAGGTGTGCTCTGTGTTAGAGAAGGCGGAGTTCCTGAGAGAGAAGTGAGGGTCTTGACCAAGGCCTTCTGGAAACAAGTCTCCTGGCCGGGATGAGCAAGCAGGGGCTGCTGCCTGAGGGGCAGGTGGCCCACACTGCAGCTCTGCCAGAAGGTTCTCCATTTCTGCCTTCAGGTATGAGGTAGATCCAGACTGATACCTAGGGGGTTGTAGGTACTGTTGCTGCTGAAGCTGCTGCTGCTGCTGGAGCTTAGGAGGCTCCATGCTGCAACCAACCCCCAAGGGGGCTGAAAGGGAGCCAGGCACCAAAGAGTGGTGGTGATGGTGGTGGTGGCGTACCCCTGAGGTAGAAGCACCCTGCAGATGCTGAGAGTTGTACAAGCTCATTGAAAAGGCCTCTGTGGGGTCCTTTGTAAGTGTCACAGGGCCTAAAGTGGGGCTTGGCTCTTCTTTCATAGCGCCTTGGGCCATGGAGGCAAGTTGACTTGGCTCCTGAGCATGGCTTTTCTTCAGATGCCTTGTAAGATGGTCCCTGCGGCCAAATCGCTGGGCACAATGCGGGCACAGGAAGTCCCTGCGGCCCGTATGCACCACAGCATGGCGCCGCACATCTTTGCGAGTGTAGAAGCGGCGATCACAATGGTCACAGGGGTGTCTCCTCTCCCTCACAGCAGTGCCCGCCGGTGGTGGTCTACCTGTGTGGGTGCCCAGGTGCTCCAAGAGATCAGGCATGCTTTCGAAATTCTGCTGGCATACCTTGCAGGTGAGGTCCCCTGTACGGGAGGCAGCATGTGTAGCCACATGACGCCTGTAACCCAGTCTGGTGTTGTAGTGCTTACCACATTCCTCACACTGCAAGTTCTGCTTATTAGGGTCGTGGGTCTGCAAATGGCTGTTCAAGTGGTCCTTCCCGTGGTACATTTTCTCACAGAAAGAGTTGAGGCAGATTCTGAGAGAGAGAATGGCCACATGTCTAACCAGCAGGAGGAAGAGAAAATACAAGATTTTTAGGATCTACGTGCATTTTATGTTTTTTTTTTTTAAAGACAAGAAAAAAAGTTTAATGACGTACCACACATCCAACTCCTAGTGCAACTAGAGGGCAGTTTTGAATCAGCATCGTCCTGCGGGTAACAAAATGAAGGGTATGAAATTTCACTGTTCATGTGGATCCCTGGAACACAACTGTTCACAACTGAGCACAACTGAGACAGACAATTGGATTTTAAAATTTGTATTTAACAAAACACAAAGCATACGTCATACATACAACACAAGGAAACACCACATGCAGCCTTGTTATGTTTGTAATCTATGATGTAAATTACATCTATTATTGCTGTAAAAACAGCTTATAGCAATTACCAAGACTCACTCATGATTTTGTACCAAACCGTTAAACTTCCTATTCCAGATTTCAGATCTGTTGTTACTTATTACTGTTCCTGCTGAGAACACACATAAAATAGGGGCGACTGACTAAAGGTTTCCTATATAGGACTGTGCGGAAATCCACCACAAACAAGGATGGCACTTTATCTAAAAGTGTTTTCCTAAACCATCAATCACCAAAACACTTCTTTCTGTGAATCAGCTAAATATTCTACTCCACCATAAAAAGAAGCTGAATTGGTTTGCAATTTTCAAACCCAGTAAACATGCTGATTGTTCCCACCAAATTTAAGGCTAAATTCCCCTAATGTATCGGCAGTCGGCTGTAGGATAGAGTCTTGGGCCATGTCCATCATTTCAACCCTTGTAATTCCAGTAAACCTGATGATCCCTTCAAATGCACTTTTTCTATGAGTTCGTCTAGGATTGGAGATACACCTTGGGAGTCACAAAGTGTGCAACTACGACCCAATTTCTACAACCTATTTCAATGAAACACTACTAAGCAAAGATTGAGAATGGATACAGATGCCACTGAACACTTGAGTTTAAAAGTCCAGCAAAGACCAACACAATTTTGTCATTCATTTTGCCCAAAAATAAATCATTTTAAAAGGCTTACATGTTCACTAGTAAATGCTATTCAACATTAAAATACATATAAAACACAATACTAAATGTTATTCATATTTTATAAATTCATATGGCTATACACTCCAGACGAATGTCTTTATAGTGCTGTTATGATGCTATTGTTGGGGTGGGTTTATTGACATGGTCTGAACAAAGCCTATTAAAATATAGTCAACCGGCAAACGTTTTCTAAATAATTGTAAGCTATAGCGTTAAACATATATTACATTTCATTAACCCAAACATCGCTTTAGCCTACTTAAACTATAATGTGACAAACATTTACCCTATGTGTTTCATAACATAACTTCAATGAGGTAGTGGAAGTGGAAAGCGTCGGCTAGTAAGGATAATTATCACTAACTCTGAAAAGTTAAATGTACCTCGTGTGTTTAAAAATGACAAAACATATCTGAAGTTTTTCTTTTTGATAACACTAGTAGCTATGCAGTTCAACAACAACTATAATACAGACTTATTTATGTTTTCCCATCAAATGTATACAACTTGGCTGAAGCCAAGGGCAATAACACCGGAAAGTAGATAGGGCCTACTAACAAAAGTGATACAATGTTCATTTGAGGTGCAAACGGTGTTATTTCAGAGGACACACCATTTTCGTTCAGTGCTCAAGTATTGCTTCTCTGTCCACATTGTCGGTTGCTAACGCAGAGGCCACATTTATCTAACTAAAAAGATCAATTATGATGGTAGTGTCGATTCCATCAACAAAATCGTGATAGCGAAAGTGGTATAATTCAGTATAAACACGGATGATGAAGCTCATTTCCATTTTTCCGATTATTTTAAAGTACATAGCGATTAGCAAGTGCATGGAGACGGGTAGAACTTGAAAAAAATAAATTAGGCATAAACTCACCACGAACTTTCGAGGACTGCATTTGTCGATGGAGGCAACTTTCGAAATCCCAACCGGGCGCAAGCTCTGCCGAAGTGCTGTCGCTTTCAAATCCACCATGTACACATAATTCATTATCTGTAGTACATTTTTCTAATTTTTTTAGATTTTTTGATATTTTTGAGGCCTGGGTTATTTTCCCTCTACATACCGCAGCGCTCGAGTAGCTGAGCGCGTGCATTGTGGGAGTATGACGTCAGACAGCTTGAGTTAACTTTGGGATGGGGGAATAGTGGTTGAGGTTTTTTTTTTTCCAGAAGATCTAGTCCCACAATCAGAGTGTATCCAGTGCAAATGACTTGGAGCGAGAAATAGACATTTGGAAAATACCCATCTAGATCAAAAATATCAACCGTTTGCCAGGCATATTTTACACTACAATGCTTATAGGATAGCCACAAAACAAAGTTTACAAATCAAGCAAACGTGTTAAGAAAATAATTTCACTAGGCTCACCAGATTTGGTAAGGTATCGGCTAACAGTCAAACGGACCTAATTGTCCTAATTGATGTAAATAGCCATTACTATTCAGTCCTAAAATATAGCAAAAAAATGTATGTAGCCTAACAAACAACTGAAAATTACATTTAATGAAATATGTTCAGCTGAAGCACTTAAGCGATTCTCAAAGCCTACAATTCCTGCTATGAAATCTCAAAGGTTGTTGTACTGTTTCCTAGGAGACTCAACGCTGTATTCAAAAATGCTGCAAGGGATAAGGGTAAAAACCAAACAAAAGAACTTCTGAAGGCAGGTCTTCTGGAAAGCCACATTTATACCATCCCATTATTCGTCCCACCATCCCGGTATTACTCAGAAAAAATAGTTAAAGCAGTCCATGTTAAAACAAAAATTAAATAAATGAAAATGAGTAAAGTTGGCTAATAGAAATAAAATCCTATGAATGTAGCCCACGTTGCTGAAAGTAATTTAAGTTAGTACTAGTTAACAAAAGTAGTTTGCTTACTTTTGTTTATTCCGTTGTTATTTCAATAAGGCTGTCGTAGTCTAGCCACCTGAAGTGTCCCAATGGGCTAATGCAACATTGTCTGCAATTTACTGCTGTTAAGTCATAAAAAGCTATGGAAAACACTTAATTGAATTGGAACTTTTGAGCAAAACTGAAACAAGCTATCTTCTTCTGGCAATGTATTCAGTTTGTGTGAGTAGCATTATAGTAGTGAATCCGTTAGCCTACAACCTAACCAATAAATGAAAGGGGGACCAGCAATATCTAACATCAACATGAATCAACATGTGACCCTTAATCACATTAGGCTACATAACATTCGACATTTATTATCTTTCATCAAATACATGGTTTATTGATATTAAATCTATTTCCTGTCTAGATGACATTAGGATTGAGTGAGGACAAGACATCCTGGTTTTGACCAGTACATTCTGCTTGCATGAAAGTCTGTAGGTTATGTTTAATCTAAGCACAAAATGTAGAATCATGTTCATGAATCGATTCTCATGTTTGTCAAATATGGCTATTCTGTTGGTGTTTAGGATGTGCACCTATGGTTTGGTGCTGCTTTGTTATCAAATGTGTGCATCACACTAATCAAGTTAACTTCAAATGTACAGTTCTTTACACATTTACAATCTACAAATGTACAGGCTACACAGCAACTCTCTTTTCAATGTAAAAATGCATAATCAGGATCCTCTCAAAATTCAACACGCTTGATGTATCATTTGGTAGAAGGGTGTAAAATGTTAAAAGAAAACATGCATTTTTTCAGGTCAATGACACGGCCAAAATGGAAGGAAAGAAGAAAATATGTACAGTGCCAATATGTGTATTCTTTCTTTCAACGATCTTATCAGCAAAATATCAACTTTCTATGTTGTTAGGACCATTCTTAAAATAAAGAATTGCAAATGATTCATTTTATTAACAATATTGCAAAAAAACATCAATTCATTTTTATAAACAAAATTACAAAGATTACCAGGAGGGGTAAGGCAGGGAAAAGAGTGAGAATGTGGTGAAGTTGTGGAAATGAGGCCACAAAAAGGAAGTAAAGTTGTCCCAGTGTAATAACAAAAGAAATGTACCACTTTTGCTTATGGAGACCAAATGTGCTTCAGACTGATCTAGATATCAGTGTTTCATACCAGTTGAAACGTTCTGATTTAAAATGAAGCACATTATGGCACCAGAGATTTTATCTGTTTAAACACTAAGGAGATTCTAAGATGCCATCTTGTATCTTGATACTATGTTTACGATGTTTTTATTGAACAGGAATCACTGAGTGAAAGGATGAGCACAATTACATATAAGTTTAAGGAGGATCAACCACTGTTTGATACCCTCACGTAGGGATTGATAGGGGTAGCAATCAGAGTTCAGGGATCAAGATTTGGGACATGGGGTTAGATCTCAAGATGGGTGCAGGACATTTCGGTGCCACTGCTAAACAACACTGCCACAACCAGTCTGACTAGTTCTATGAGTTTGTGCAAAATCATTATTTTTTAAACTCAAAGAAAGTAAGGTAAAGTAAGGATAGGTATATTACTGGAATTAATGGGGGAGTTTTGACTATTATAAAAAAAATAACAAGCATTTCAAAATGTATTTATCCTTGCTCTTTGGTTCTAACAGACCCATGACAACAATCAAGCAGATGTATGTTGATTCATGATAGGAAGAAAAAAAACACTGTTTTGAAATTATTTTCAAGAAATTGCAGTATTATAATTCAAATATGAGGTTGAAGTGTATCACAAAAACCCTTAAAACAATTAGATAAAATGTTATACTTGGAATATAAAAATTTGTACCTAAGTAGTTTTAACAGGATTCATTAGAATGGTGAAAAAAGTATATTATTCTGGGTCTTTGTTTGCCATGACAATATTTCAGTCAAGATATTTTTTAATCACTTAATTTGTCATTTGTTTACAATATATTCAATATTTGTTCACATAAAGATTTAAGGTTGTATTTAAAGAATCCTAACTAGTTGCTAGAAATGTTGAACACTGCTTAAGGCAAAAGAAAGTCAATTTATTCAACTTTCCAGAACGTTTTTAAAGATTACCCATTAACACAATCAAGGCTGCTACTGCGGACCAGTGGCAACAAGAGTGATTCATTTGATTCATGTATACACAGTAAAAACCTTTAGAAGAGTTTACATTAAAGTAACTCATTTAAAGTGATGTTTAAAGGAAGTTTCATCAATCGTTTTCATGGAAAAATTACATTTTCATTTACAGTCAAAAGTAATATATATTCAATTTACTATAATTTCAAAGTGAATGAGAAACTGCATACAATTACTGATAAAACCTTTTGTGTTCTAAACTCCTTTGACTTACTTCCACATACCTTTTATCATTAGCCTATTAGTATTTCTAGTAATGGAAGTATGTATGTTTTACCATATTGAACGTGTGCATTAATCAGAAGATATCTCTCTCCTCTGAAGGTAACAATTTTTTGGAGAAAACATAGTTTATTTTTTGTTTCTGTAATATCACAAATATCACAAATTCATTTTGAGTTGGTTTCTCGTCTGTGATTTAGAGCTGCAGAACAAAGCTACACAATTTGTCGATGTTCCCTAATACACAATTAAAACAAAATCGATGTCCATTGAAAATAAATGCTTTTGTTCCAGTAGTATTTGGATAACTGCCTTAAAAATACTATGCCAAATTGTAATGATTGTCTCCACACACACTTATTGGCTACTCTGGTAAATATGAGTAAAAAGGGTTGTAAGAAATTCACCTTTTGATGAATTAGCTTAATGTCACATTGAAAAAATTATAAAAATCCAACCCAATTCTTATAAACAAAATAAAAAGAAGCATTTTACTCCATTTATATTTTACTTTTTAAAGTTGATCAGAGTGTTTAGGAACTTTCAAGCAGTAATCCGTTACTTCCTGTTTCACTGGGGTATACATATGAGGTGACACAGACACTTAGTCATTCTTCAACATGGGAAAGATAAGAGAACACACAAATCAAATACTGGAAAAGTGTGCTGACCTTCAAGTCAGGAAATGGCTATAAGAAATAGCTACTCGCCTGAAAATGAACTTAGTGTTAGGGCTATTAAAAAGTTCAAATTCAATTCTATTTGTATTTATATAGAGCCCAAACTATAAAATTGTCTCATGGCACATCAGGATAAGCATGCAAGGATACATGTGGCAAATGCACACGATACATAAAACATAAGATGGTATATACATGATACATACAAAATAAATAGTGGATAAGATGGGGAGAGAGCATTCAAGTAGTGTAGAACTGCTTAATGGGTATACAGTGTGCGTGTAAGGTTACTATTACAAGGGTAATAGTAGAGTAAAGCAATAAGTAGAGCATGAAACAGAAAACTGTTGATGTTAATTGTTGTAACTATGTAATGCAATTATTTACATTACAGGTAAAAGCACAGCACAGAGTGTAGATGTATCAGGAGTGGGATAGATTTAATGCATGACATTTTGGTGGGGATGGGTAGGAATAGACAGAGGGTTTCTGCAAGTAGATCAGAGCCTACAGCAGCATCCGAAAACAGAAACAGTCAAGACGGGAAGAAAGAGACAAAGTGAGTGGGCAGAGCTTGGCTGCCTAATATGCACATATGTACTTAATGGTTATGGTGATGAAGAACAAATCAACTAGAACTGTAACAAATTTGCTTGGAAGAGGACCCAAGTTTATTTTGCCCCCACGCATAGTGAGGAGGATGGTAGGAGAGGAAATAAAATCCCTGAAGGATCACTGTTGGAGAGTTACAGAAAAAAGTAGCATCTTGGGGTCACCATTAGACACCACCTCCATACCAGCGGATTATTTGGAGGGCATGTCAGAAGAAAAAGCCTTTCCCTGTCATTATATCACAAACATAAGAGCCTGTACGTAGTTTCCTACACGTTACTGGAAATATGTTCTATGGTCAGATGAAACAAAAATTGAGCCTTTTAGCAACACTCATCACTCATACACTCAAGATGGATTTGGTGCAAAAAGGATGTCTATGACTGAAAGAACCTGGCCCCCAGTATAGTATGGTGGAGGGTCTGTGATGTTGTGGCCCTGGGAACCCCGTTACGTGGCATGGCATCATCGGACCAACACAAAAATGGTCTACTGAACACAAAATCAAGCTTCTGCCATGGCCATCTCAGTCCCCTGACCTAAACCCCATACAAAACCAGTGGGATGAACTAAAAAGCGCAGTGTGCAGACCCTGGATGATCTGGAGAGATTCTGTCAAGAATGGTCTCAAACTCCCTGCTTTGTTTTCTCCAACCTTATTAGATGTTATAGGACTCAGTGCTGTTTTATAGGCAAAGAGAGGTTGTACAAAGTACTAAATGCAGGGGTGCCAATATATATATATATATGTTTCGTAGAATATATTTACTATTTTTTTTTTTAAACTCTTTCATGAGACTCATTGTGAGACTAAGCAAACTCACCAAAAGATGAATTTGTTATAACAGGGACGTCAGTTAACTGTGGAGGGGACTGTACTAAACCTGGAGTTGAAGGCTATCTTTTGACTTTTACCAAAGTCACCATTGTTCTTTTTGTGCACCACTGTACTATGTTTTCAAGATAAAACAAAAGGTTGTTGACTACATTAATTGCGTAGGAGTATGAACTGATGTCTGATAAGATCATTCAATATGATTCTAATAGAAAACATCACAAAAGTACTCACAGGGGCCTTCCAGGTGGTCAAAAAGCAAAAATGTTTCTAGTCCCAAACATTCATGTAATTTTGAAAGCATAATTAAAAGACAGTATTTTGAAACAGTAGTGTTCAGTCTATGTATCTTTCATTGGCTGTTTTAAGCTTATGTAATTTCTTGAATTTTAAATGAATGCATTTAACCTTCTATGCCTTTTTTTAAAGCTCTAGTACTTTTTTAATCACTTGGAGTTATAACATTATGGTAACCGAAACATTTATTTAGGATAGCAAAAAACGACATGTTGCATTAAATATATGTAAAAGGGGTTCCCTGGGATTTTACTATTCCTCAGTTTTCTCAATTTTGATTGTTGACATTTAATATAATATTATATATACTGTATATATATATTTATTAATGATATATAAGTTGATATTGAACATTGATGAAAAGAGGAGTTTGAAAGTTCTTTAATAACCAATGCAATACAAAAAAAATAAATCACATTAACAAATGCCAAAGCAAAGAGGTGCATAAAAAAATTGTTGCATCCAGTGCGAGGCCATGATACTTCTGTGTTCCTCTTCAGGTTTGCCGGACCTTAGTACAATCAGAGCTGCCATGTTCTCTCAGAGACATCTGATACGATAATAAAAAATGACGTTGGTAATTTGCTGTGAGATTGACCAGACAGCTCTTCCATAATGGTTAGTATAATGCATCATTCAGTCTTTCACACATCCAGTGTTCTGGAGCTTTGATGGCATTTCAAAGTTGAAGAAAAAAGCAAAAATCATTTGAAAAATGCAAATATGAATCCACAATGTACATTTCTCTATCAAAGGTCCATTGAGATACGAGTCTTGGTCGGACATTATTTACAGCTCCATCACTGAGGGATACACTGATGACCCTGGGGACACAAGCAGACAGACAATTACATCCAGCAGCACATGCCAGACAAACGGACAAACACAGACCACCTTCAAAGCCCTGACAAACATCCCTTGCTGCCTGTCAGCTTCGTACTTTTTGGGCTACCTTGACCATCTGTGGGGTCTGCTTCGGGAACTTTCCAATCCTGCTTGCGTCCCTTTTCATACAGTCCCTTTAGAACTTTCCGGACATCATCATTGCCCCCTCGGCTCAACTCCAAGTACTTCCTGTAGAGTGCCAGGGCTGTGCGGGCATCTTCAATACTGTCGTGTGTTTCACCCTGAATATTCAGATCTAAATAAATAAAAAATTTAAAAAAAGAGTCATTTTTGCAGGGATCAGAACAGGCTAGAGGTGTGAAACACATGAACAGTACAATATTAGTAGGACTGGGACTAGGATAGATAGTTTAATAGGACTGTGCAGGTAAAACAATACACAATACATAGACTAACACACATATTTCTGAAAAGAGTATTAAATACTAACCCAGAAAGTACCAGGCAAGGAAACGCAAAGAGATCATTCTCTTGCGCGGCATGTGGAAGAGGTACACAGTGTCGACAACCTGGTCTTTTGGCACCTAAAACCAAAGGCCATAAAACAGCTAATTACATGACTGTCAAAGAAACAAACTGTTCTGAACACATACCAGGATATTTTCCAGACTGATGTTCAATTTTGCATTTTCAATATAACGAGTAACCCTGCTATAAAAAGTAAAAGTAACAATGTAAAAGCAAAATACAATGGACAGTATTTTGTAAAATGACTACAACTGATGCAGATTTATTTTTATTTAATAATCAATCACTATGAACATGAAGTCTGGATGTGACATACTGTGACGGTCGTGGTGCGACCGCACATGAACTGTACACTCCGGCCCCATGTTTGCAACCACTAGCGCACCCAAACACTCATACAACTGATTACCTTGGGTCCTTGCTAATTACTCTGCTAATATTGCCTAGGCTGGCAGGAGGGACACCTGGAATGGTCTGGGCCAGACCACTTTGATAAAGTGTTTTTATATACTTAGAAAGTGCTTATTTTATTACCTAGTTATTTTTTTGTTGTTTAAAACACTGAGGAATACTATGTTTATGTTTGAGGGTCTGTCTTGTCATTGTGTATTGTTTGTTTTGTTGTGTCTACCCCTGTGTTTAGAAATGGTGCTGGCCGCCAGGTATATGTGTTCATTGCTCTGTCTGGTTTGGTTAGTCTTGTCAGGTATGTGTTCCTATGTAGACCGTATTCAACTGCTGATTTTTGTCCTCTACCCATATAGAGGCTTAGCAGGTTCTGTTATGTTTTTAGACTGCTGAATGTTGTCCTCTGCATAGAGGATGTATGTGGAGACTGTTGCTTTTTGACCTCTGCTAATTCAGAGGCTTAGCAGTTCTCCAGGATATTGGAAGCATAAATAAACATATATTGTTAAACCCTCACTCTGTCTCTGAGCTTTCGGGCCAAACCCACATTTTTGACGGCAACTGAGGCTCGGTCCGTCACACATACCAATAAGTTAATCACACGGAAGTCCTTTTGTAAGCCATGGCCCACAAACCGAGCCCCTGTGTCAATGAGGAAGCGCAGCTTGAGGTAAGTGGACTTGAGGGTAGTTAAGTGCTTGGAGGAGATCTTTGCATCAAGATCACCAGGCTTGATTCCAGAGTACTGAGTCAGGTAGTCAACAACCTACAGGTATAAAATGATCCAGAGAAACCATTAGGAATAACAAGAAATTAATTTGTGAAAAAATGCAATATTATCAGGATTATTACATAAATACTTGCTATGCTACCGTGTTCATAGCTTACCAGCAACCTTTACCAGTACAGTGCTCTAAAGGAGTTACCTGCTCTTGGGTGGAGATATAGTCATCTATGAAGGGCACTCCCTCGTTGGGCCCCTGTCCCCTGACGCAGGTGATACGAGCCACAGACATCTGGCTAGGCTTGATGGTGGATTTAGTGCCGTCACTGCGTAGCTCTGCCTCCTCCTACCATTGTCCAACCATGAGAAGAACAAGCACTCGCTTAGAGCTACATCTCAAGTCAAAAGCCTCAGGGAACAACTTCAGTATAGTAGATTTTACATTACAGTTCCATACATCATTTTACTCGATTTGGGCTGCGTACACTCATTGTTATGTTAGAATATCCTTCTGCTGACATTTACAATGACTTATGTATCAATGTATAACAGCCAGTGAGGTATTTACTGATCTATCTTGGTACCTCCAAGCTGAACACGTCACATCCATACCTGATTGAGTGTGACAAACTCAGCGTCCAGTCCCACCAGATCCGACGTCTGGGGCATCTCGCTGACCATGAGGGGGATGAAGGTAGCATGACTCTTCCTCTGCTTACGTGCCAGAGAGGCCTCGGTCAGAAGCACACTGGCCTCAATGGGATTTTTAACTAGAAAATAATAATAATAATAATAATAATAATAAAAAACCTCAGACACACTTCATAACACAGGAGCAAAAGTAGACCAGGGTGGGAGAGCAAGTAAATGAGGCTCTTACTGCGCAGGTCATATTTCGAGTGGTAGTCCCTCTTGGCGTAGTAGAGAATAGCTGGTATCTTCCAGTTCACATCAAACTGGGCGGCTTCAGTCTGCCGAGACAAAAGGACACAAGGGTCTTAGATGTCTGAGATTCTTGTTGAGATGTCCCTTCTGGGAAAAGCGGGTCTAATGAATATTTGCAGTTGCTGGAGCTGTATTTGATTCACCTTGTCGATGGGTTCGATCAGGAAGTCGTTGAACAGGTACCACTGCTGGTGCGTCACACCCTGAGTACAAACAAATGTGGTCAATCTTTTGGAACCGACCTTAAAAAGCCCCTTGATGCCTCAGATACCCATGCGCCACACTCACCTCCTTCCTCTGGTGGTAGGTCTCCCCTACTTTGATATGGGCCACCAGGTTGCCACCGGTGCGGGCGTCCAGCAAGTGCGAGAGTGTCACCACCAGATCATACACAGCAGCCCCCTCATCCTCCTCTGCTTGGCTTAGCTACAAATTAGCCAACAGAATAGCTCCTCAGTTTCTTTCGAAAGCACAGTAAGTTACAAATGTTGCCATCCATTGTAACACACGGCACTGTCGAAAACCGTGCTAGCCACGATTACAATATACACAGCAGCTGTTGAGTTAATGCTGAGTCAGTGATGAGTCAATGATGAGAACAGACATCCTAGAAGGATGAAAGCCTCAAAGGATATCTGCCTGGAGAGCCAAAAAACATTTAGGTACAATGTATTATATTAAGAGGCAGTGTACTTGGCTTCACCATCTCGGCAGGTTATTTTTAAGGAGGCAGGTAGCGGCCATGCCGTGGCTGCCCCAGGACTCACCTCCTCTCCCTCGGGCCAGCTGCTGACCTCCAGACCCTGGCTCTTGCTGATGGACATCTTCATGCTGAGCGGGATCCACACATGCTTCAGGTCCTCCGCCTTGGTGGCAAAGGTCAGGCCTTCCATGTTGGGCTGCTCGTTCCTACACAGAGCCAAGCACACTGGATGACTACACAACGCACGCCATGTTTACGTGGCCATTCATACCATCAGGACGTTTTAAATGTCAACAACCATCATTATATTCACACGATGGTGTTGGTCTTGGTAAATATGGGAGTCGGGTATTAGCATTTCATTTAGCATTACTTTTACTTACTCTAAGCACCATTCTGTTGGTGGGAGAGGTTCAGGCTTCGGCTTCGGTGGTTCTGCAGCTTCTTTCTTCACAGCTTTGTTATAAGCATACTGCGGCACAAAGAGATTTGGTCCCAATCTTAGAACTGAGTGAGGCTCTTTGAAAAACCTACTTATTGGAGAACTGACCTAGTGAGCTGTTTGTTGACAGAAACTACTTCATACACGTGGGCTGCAGAAGAATCTTTTCAGATTGAATAGGGCAATATTATCTGTCATTTTGAAAAGAGGGGTGATATGCCTCTCTATATAACATGAAGAAATCGTGGGGACATTTATATATATATATAAAAAAAAAAGAATAGCTAAGACAGATGGTAGGACTGCTCAGATGATTGCCTGTGAGGTTGAAGCCCTGACCACAGCACCAGCGACACAAACATCAGCATCTCACCTCTGCCTGCGTCTTCCAGAACTCCACCTCCTTCACACTGTTCACCTCGCAGTTGATGACCAGCACATCGGGCAGGCAACGGATGTTACGCGTCTGCACCTGAGGACAGACAAGACAGAAAGCTGTTGGACCTCTGGTGTGCTGTGTGTGTGTGTGTGTGTGTGTGTGGGGGGGGGGGGGGCTCTTACTGTAGGTTGGTACTTCTCACAGTTCTCACACCAGGCCTGCGTACTCTGCTCCAGACAGATGCTCTTCTTCAGAATCTCCGTAAATTCATGCTCTTTGGAGGCTTTCTCTGAGGAAAAAACAGGAACAATTTAAGTTATTACAATATTATTGTAGGCTACAAATATTGTTACAAGAAATGGAAACATGAAGGGACTGGTAAGAAACATCAGTCCAAGAATTGCTCAGATTAATTAAGTCCATTTTAAAATAAGGAAGTGTAAGTCAAACTCTGTAGTGCAAAACATGTCCGTAGTGTAAAACATGTCCACTGCTGCAGCATGAGTGAGCTGCAGCGAGGCAACTAGCGTGGACCAAGTCTTTGGGCTAACCCTGCTGAATATAATAATAAAATAATAAAAATAATAGCGAGTGCGGGTCCAGGAACTGACCAGTGGAGTTCTGTTCGGGGTAGTGCAAGGTAAAGAGCAGCGTCAGCGAGGAGCGTACGGTCTCCTTCCCACAGCGGCACAGGCTGCTGTTCTCCACCTCACAGCCAAACAGACGGCCAATCACAGACTCTGCCGATGAGCCCTGGGCACTGTCACAGGGACACAACAGAAAGACAGCTTTAAAAACAAAACAACAACAACATTACAACACTGGCGAGGCTACGCTTGGTGTGGCGAAAATGTGAAGCGCCCCGGTTTCTTTCTGCTTGTACACAATATTAGAAATAACCCATAAACCCTTCTAACAGCTGCAGTTCTGTAAGTGTGCTATCTGGCTTGAGGGCCCCGTCACCTGCTGGTGGACCCCCGGTAGGCCTGTGGCCCCTCCTGCTCCTGGGTCTCCTGGTGAAGCTGGGTGAGGATGAAGCGGTTCCAGCTCTGGACGAGGCGGCCCAGTCTGGCCTTGCCTGTCTGCTCGTCCGAGTCGGCCAGGATCAGGCCCAAAGCAGACGCCTCGGGAATGGTGCGGAAAGCACGCAAAAAGTTACTGGCCTAAATGATGGATAGAAGAAAATGCAGGAAGAGGAGAGAGCAGGCCAGGGAAGGAAAGGTGAGCACACAGACTGTGGAAGGGGAATCTGGGGAAGCATAGAGCCTATATACGTTCACTTACTGGAGGCATCATCATTACGTCAAGTGAATTCAGTGGGCCTCTTCCCAATCAGAAGCATCACAAGACTATCAATGACAGGCCTGTACTGCTGCATGCATTACACCTCTGCACTGCTCACAGCGCTGTGTGCTGCCACAAATGCATCAACTGCCACATATTGTTTGCCATAATGCTATCAATGAAAAATAAGCACTGGAGTCCTACATGACCCTGTGGCTGTGCTGACCAACCTGACAGGGGTCTCCTCTAGACAGGTCCAGCATGTGGAAAAGGAATCCAAGTTCACAGGCCAGGCAGAACTCCTTCTGACACAGGTGATTCTGCACCAGGCACCGGATTGGCTCCAGGAAGTACAGCACCTTCAGTGGTCACAGCATATGATGGACAAAAGTACAACAGTTACTTTTTAATAATACATTCTTGTATTAGTATTAGAGTATTAGAGTAGTCATGATGAAATTTGTCTCTCTCTACTTAGAATGTTCTCTTTACTTTGAAAAACAATTGATTTAAAAGACAACTAAGTTATTTCATGAATGTGAAAATAAAACAGATAATGTGGGACTATGGTCGAAAACATCCAAGAATATCTGAATTTGTTTTAATTTGGTAACATTGTATTATTAATTCGTTTTAGTAAAATTACTAACAATGCACTTCCCAAAGAGGCAAAACGTAGGGTACTTAAACTGAACAACTGAAGTACAGATCTTAGCAGAAATAACTTACTAATTACAGTTTATCGATGCCAGAAACATCTGACAGTTCATCCATATTATATCATATTGCAATCTATTCCACTATACCTGGATCATGCTGTTGCAGTATGCATTGGGAATATGAGGCTCCAGACCAGCGAAGAGTGTCCTGTTGTAATGCTTGAAGTCGAAGTCCTCAAGTCCAAGTTTGGAGTATTTAATAGTGACCTAGACATAAACACCAAATACATGTAATCAGAGAACTACTAATGAAAGTGCAGGAGACAGTAAGGTCACTTTATATTTCAGGTCAGAGCATTGACACCTTGCGATATTTCTTTGGGACCATGTATAAGTGTGGCTCTTCATCTCGACCAATGGGGGACTCTGGTTCTTGGTTGTAACTATCGTACTCCTGCTCGATCTCTTTGATCTTGTAGGGAACCTGTTTGAAGGCACAAAGCTTCAGTCAGTTACACTTGCGGTGCACAAATAGGTAATGCTGATCACCAGATTGGATATATATTTCATAGAGACGGTTCACCACTTACCTGATTTCGGGGGCGTGTGCGAGGATTGGGGGCGTAGCCAATGAAGCCCACTGTTTTCATGGTGCGCAGAATTTCTGCATCTACAGGGGGTGCACGTCTGTGGATAAAAAAAAAAAAAAGAGAACAATGAGGTCAACTACCCTTGCAATACTTCACTACCATCAGCAGGTGGCAACCTTAATCTACAACACAAGTCATCCAACTGTTTCCACGTTCATGTTCACATGAAACACTGAAGGTTAAAATAAGATGCATTTTCACAAACAATACCCTGTCTACACACATCTACTAAGGGGCACTAACACAAGTCTTTTGAATATATAAAACATGAATACGGATAAGTAAAGAAATAGAGGCAGACTACTAATAGCACTAATAATACCCGAAAAGACACACCATTAAACCCTAAAAGCTATATCTGTACTTGTTAAGCAATAAAGAAAGGATTTGGCAGCTTTGCACACGCACCTAGGGCTAGGAGTCGCCAGTGTGGAGGACCAGTCAGAGATCAGGGGCTCGGTGGTCAGTGGGGTGGGGATGAGCGAGAGCGGCATCAGGTCATGCCCCCAGTCCAGCTGAGGAAGAGAGTCCACCTGGCAGGGCAGGGCAAAGTCTGTCTCACGGGAGTACCCGTTGAAGGACACCTCCGGCGTGCTGGACCACAGGTGCACGCCGCCACCCGAGTCTCCAAAGGACAGCGCCTGCTTGTTGGAGGACACGTCGAAGCTCATGAGCAGCTGGCCCCCTGTGTTGATGTGGAAGATGTCGGCCAGACTAGCCAAGCCGGTGGGCTCACAGAACTGACACTGGCCTTCAGGAAGGGAAATGAGAGAGAAGACACATTAGGCTGTACAAAGAATCACTATTTCAGGCACAATACGATTGGATAATGATTTCACCTCATCATCTGAAGACTACATATGGGTAGCTATTTAGTGATATGTTATTTATCGATAACAGAGTCTTTTTAATTACCGCTGCATAAATAGACAGGAAGTTTGTACAGTCGTGTACTGTGACACATTTTTCAGTCCAGTTCCAGATGCTCACATAGATTGTAAATAAGCAATGGTAACAATATCCAGAAAAATCTATGCAAAATCTATCCAAAGAATCCCTGTAGACTCTAGTATCCAAAACATCAATACCCAACAAAAATGTCAACCTAAGCCAACTAAGTGCCACAAATCAGACAGAACTGTATGGAGAGGGAGTGTAAGGAGCGCACCACTCTGAGAGGTGATGAGCAGACGGGCGGTGTACGTGGGAATGAAGCGCAGGAAGAGCGGGTCCACGTGCACCTGGAGCGGCGTGATGGCACGCATCATGCGCAGGTCGAACACCATGAGGAAGCGGTCACAGGCCAGGCCATTCAGCCCCCGACTGGAAAAGCCACACGCCGCCAGCAGGTTGCCATGCACGTCGAAGTCGGACAGACTGCCCGAGTAGGCATCAAACTCGTGCTCCATCTTGAAGGTGCGAAGGTCACGTAGGGACATCTGCATGTTGATGCAAGAAGTATGAGGCAGGGAGAGGGGTAGAATGGGGCGTAGAGGGAGTGACGTATGTATAACATAAAATGATAAAAACATGCTCTAAAATCAAGCAACCGATCATTGAGTGACATATTAATAATATCTCACCTTGCCAGATGTGGTTCCACAGAAGAAGAAACGGTTGGACTGCCTAATGATGGCTACTCCGGGAGCTTCCACATCAAACTAAGTAAGCAAAGACAAAAAAAATTCAGACAGGAGCAACAAAAAAATCATTGAAAATATATGTGTGAATGACTCAACTTTTGTCTGCCAATGTACTGAAAGACACATTAATCACATTTAGACCACAATACATGTTGCACAAATGGTTGCAGACATTCCATACAATCAAAAGCAATAAAGTTTGAGCAATGACGAGGTCCAGCTGTATATTGGAGAACATATACACATTATACACAACTGTCCTCACCTTCTGGGTCTCTTGCACAGTGCTGAGGTCAACCTCTGTCACATAGTTCTGAAGTCCACCCATGAGCAATGTGTTGTTGTCAGTCAACAGCAAACTGTGCATGTCAGCTCCCTCCTCCATTCTACATCACACATCACAGACAGATGTCTCAAGCTCGACTTTTGTCAAATGTATTATTTGTTCCCATGAAGCAATTGCAACAACAATAAAATGACAATTTATCATCAAGTATAACTCACGGGTAGTCAAACATGACAAGTCCCCCACGAGTATGGCACTTGAGGTTGCTCTTGGTAAGGAACAACACGCCTGTCTCCATGCTCTGGATTTGACGGACCTCATCAGTTAGATGCGCCTGGTATGAAGAGTACCGGCCCATGGTAGGACCAAAGAAGGAACTGGCATGACCCTACAGAAAAGAAAATCACTATGTCAGAAAAAAGGAAGGTCAATACAAGTTTATCTTCAGTGACCTGGTTTCCTTAACTAATCATTTCATTTGTGCAATAAAGTGGGTGTGCAATCTAGTGATACAAGGCAGAACATCAGAATTTGAACTGCTCTAGTAAGCAGTGGAGGAACTTTGCCTTTGTGAGACAAACATACTTTTAGGAATATGATTGGACACATCGGAGACAGCAGGGCCTAATAACGCAAGGGGCAAGCTGAACAAAGTTATCCCTTACCCGGTGGTTTCCCATCCAGAGGAGCTCCTCCTGTACATCGAAGTGTGTCGCTGTGACGGGAATACCAACTTCCGCAGCGACGCTATGTAGCTCCGAAAACATCCCCTCCAGAAGATGCACCGAGTCAGCCCCTGGCACCGCGAGGCCATCTTGGTCTAGCTCCACACCTTGTAACAGCGAAGGGTCCATCCTTGGATCTAGAGAGGGTTCTAGACCTGGTTCGAGGCTACCATGTAACCCGGACGAGTAATCGCCCAATCCAGGATCCAGTCCCTCGAAGTTCATCATGAGGACAGTTCTGCTGAATGACACATAACGTTATCTCATTTGCAAAATGTACATCATGCAACTATCTAAGAGAGCAAATGGTATGGCAACAGAGTCTAAACTTTTCCAGTTCATTTTGAAAATAAAGACACTAACTAAGAGTTGGATAATCAGACTGTAACGTTTACCATACGAATGAATTAATAGGCATTCGCCTACTTTATTTACCCATAGCTAACGTTAGCATCCTGCATACAATATCCTTGCAGAATGATTTGTTTATTTTAGTTTATTTCAGTTTTTTTTATTTCAATTCATCCTCTTGTAGCATGCTTCACAAAACAAGTAAACTATCGCTAGCTAGCTATATAGCTAGCAAAACAGCTAGGGTAACGTTAGCTGGCAAGCTAATTCAAACTACCAGCTACCTAAGGTTAGCTAAGACAAGGGAACTTAAAAGGAACTTTGTGAACATCAACTGAAGAGTTTCTCCAAACTCCAGAACATACAGCATGGCCCCGCATATCTATTGCAGTTTTGCCTACCGTTAAACACTGAGATAGTCCACTGCCCTACATTAAGTTGCCCATGGTCTCACCAACAATAACATTCGCGCACTTCCTGTAAGAAAGGCGCGTCATTACTTCGCTTTGAACGGAACCAATAATCTTCGCTGTCAGGAAAACGTCACTTCTTGTCATTAACAATATAATAGTAGTATGGGAGTAAAACAATAAATAAAAAATAGTAGTATGGGAGTCGACCGGAAGTTTGTAAATTTTGGTATTAGCATTCTGTTGTGGGGTGTGAGTTAAGAGTTGTCTGTAACCATGGATACCATTCTAGAATCCCTCATGTGGTAAATGACATAGCCTCTGCTGTAGACAAGAAACAATGTTGTGCCGCTTTATTTATTGACCTGTCGAAAGCTTTTGATACAGTAAACCATGAGATACTTTTTGGCAAACTGAACTCCCTGGGATTTGATAATGTCTCCCTCAGATGGTTCAAAAACTACTTCACGGGTAGAACACAATGTATAGATGTTGCAGGCCTTACATCTGAGGCCCTAGTAATTCATTCTGGTGTCCCTCAGGGCTCTATTTTAGGCCCGGTATTGTTCTCACTTTACATTAATAATATCTGTGACCATCTAGAACATTGCAAAGTCCATTTTTATGCCGATGATACAATTTTGTATGCCTCAGCGCCCTCTATAGATCAAGCAGTTTCAAACCTTCAACATGCTTTTGATTGTGTACAGGATTCCCTAAAGTCCCTCAAATTGATGCTGAATGAGTCTAAGACTAAATTCATGATTTTCTCCAATGGTAGAAATAATGTCCCCTCCACCCATAGGATATGCACCCGTTCTGGGACTAATATTGAGCAAGTTCCTTGCTATAAATACCTAGGTATCTGGCTAGATGATAGGCTGTCATTTAAATCACATGTTCTTGACCTAGCTAAGAAGGTTAAAATTAAACTGGGTGCTCTTTATAGAATAAGATCTTGTTTTACTTTTGAAAACCGAATGGAAATAGTGCAATCAACAATTTTGTCAGTTCTTGACTATGGTGACATTGTTTACATGTATGCTGCACCCTCTACCTTAAAACTCCTGGACTCTGTTTACCATAGTGCTATTCGCTTTGTTACAGGAGACGCTTTCAGGACCCACCACTGTAACTTATACAAGAATGTTGGTTGGTCCCCTCTAGCAGACAGGAGGGAAAAACACTGTCTTTTATTTGTTTATAAAGCCTTAGTGGGAAAACTGCCTAATTATCTCATGTCACTTTTAAAATTAAAATCCATCTGTCATAATACACGGTCACAGAGCCTCATCTCCCTTGAAATCCCCCTTACAAAAACTAATATAGGTAAAATAGCTTTTAAGTTCTTTGCTTCCCATAAATGGAACACTATTCAAGTGGAGTTGAAATTAACCAAGTATTTGTCTGTCAACCAATTTAAGAGCCTTTTAGATAATAAGGATGTGCCTCAATGTTGTTGTTTTGAATGATTCTCTGATTTAATTTTTTTACTTTATGTTATTTTATTTATTTATTTTTTATGCTTAATTTCTGAGTTGTTTGGTGTGTGTGTTTTTTTTTAAATGTATTTTGTCTGTTTCGTTTTGTTGTGGTTTGTTTATGTATTGTTCTTCTGTACTATGTGGCCTCAATCAGGGCATTGCTGCAAAAGAGCCCTGTGCTCAGTCAATTTCTCCCTGAATAAACAATGATGATGATGATGATGTGATACGATGTATCCCATAGTCATGAATAATGGATCAAAAACGTGTCACCTGTCGCAACATTCTTCATTTCTTCTTGTTAGCCATGTTGTTGTGTTTAGCAGGAGTGGGCTACAGGTAGCGCATGTTGTACCGTGAATAAGGGCCTTTCTTTACGGATCCCGAGTACAGCATGCGGTTGCATGCAGCTGTTGCCAGCCAGTTGTGCACTGTTGTGTATCTTGCCACCCTTGCTATCCTAACTAAAATAACTTTACCAATTGTTTTTAGACTTTGTATTTGTTAATATCAGAGGTGGCTTAAATGTATCTCTTATTTAGAATAAAATAGAATAGACTTTATTTGTCATTGTGCATTAGATACACAACGAAATTTGTTTGTCCAACCACTAAAAAAAGTGCAGTTGTGCTGGGTGGAGGGTAGGAGGGTTGTGTGATTATTTAGTTCTGATGGCCCTGGGGATGAAACTGTTCTGCAGTCTGGAGGTGTGGGCTGTAGTGGCCCGGTAGCGCCTGCCAGAGGGTAGCAGGGTGAAGAGATGGTTTGCGGGGTGAGTCTCATCCTTCAAAATGCCACATGCTCGGCGGAGGCAGCGTGTCCTAAAGATGTCGTCCAGGGGAGGCAGTGGAAGTTCAATTATTCTCTCAGCAGACCTGATGACCCGACTGAGGGATTTCCTGTCCTTGTCTGTGCAGTTGACGTACCATGCAGTGATACAGTATGTGATGAGACTTTCAATGCAACAGTGGTAAAAAGACTTAAGCAGCTCGGGAGACAGGTTGTTTCTCTTCAGTATTCGCAAGAAGTAGAGCCGCTGCTGTGCTTTCTTGACTGTGGCGGTTGTGTTCATCTCCCATTATAGGTCCGCTGAGAGCATAACTCCCAGGAACTTAAAGCAGGAGGTCCTCTCCACTTCCTCACCATTGATGATGAGGGTTCGCCTTTTGCCGTCTGAAGTCGACTATGATCTCATTTGTCTTTCTGACATTCAGGGTCAGGTTGTTTTCTTTACACCATCCTGTCAGTCTGTCAACTTCGTCTCTGTAGGCACTTTCATTTTCGTTGGTGATTTGTCCTACCACAGTCGTGTCATCTGCAAATTTGATCACTGTATTTGAAGGATGGGTGTCAGTGCAGTCATATGTGTAGACGGAGTAGAGCAGGGGACTCAATACACAGCCTTGTGGAGCTCCAGTACTGAGGGACAGGCTCGAGGACTGGTGAGGACCCAGTCTCATTGTCTGCGGGCGATCTGTTAGGAAATCCTTAATTCACATACACAGGCTGCAGCTGAGGCCCAGATCAAGGAGTTTGGTGATCAGCCGGTTGGGGACGATGGTATTAAAAGCCGAGCTGTTATCTATGAAGAGTAGTCTCACATATGTCTCTTTCTTGTCCAGGTGTGTCAGCATTGAATGGAGGGCTGTGACGATAGCGTCCTCAGTGGACCTGTTTTCCCTGTAAGCATACTGATGCTGGTCCAGGGAGCGAGGGAGGGCAGCCTTAACGTGCTTCGCCACCAGCCTCTCAAAGCACTTGGCGATGATGGGAGTGAGCGCCACAGGTCTATAGTTATTTAAAGTGCTGATGCTTTGCTTGGGCACTAGAATAATAATTGCTGTTTTAAAACAGGTTGGTACGGCCGCTGGTATGCGAGCTGGTATGCGCATTCTTTGAGCACTCTTCCTGGAATGGCATCTGGTCCCTCTGCCTTCCTTGTGTTCACAAACCTGCGTCTTACCTCCTCTGCTGTTACCATGGCTGTGTGGTCTGTGCCAGCAGGTGGGGGAGCAGCTCCATTATCTAGCCCAGATGTCTCGAAGCGGGCATAGAAGTGGTTGAGCTCCTCTGCTAAGGAGGCATTGGTGTTTGTGGGTGAGTTGCGGCTTCCCCTGTAGTTGGTGATCTGTTGTATGCCTTGCCACACTTGTGTTGGGTCTCTGTTGGTGAAGTGGCCCTCAATCTTCTCCCTGTACATGGCTTTGGCCTGCTTGATGCCTTTTTTCAAGTTGTGCCTGGCTATGCTGTACTGTGCTCTGTCACCTGATTTGAAAGCTGTGTTGCGCTCCCTCAGAAGGGCCTGGACAGTCATCCAGGGTTTCCTGTTAGGGAGAATCCTGATACGGGTGTTGGTGGTGATATTTTTAACGCAGGTCCTGATCCAACAGAGGACAGCAAAGGCATACTCATTCACTTACTGATTAAAAACAAGGTCCAGTTTGTTCGTTCAAAGCAGTCCTGGAGCTGTAGAGATGCCTCTTCAGGCCACTTCCTAACAGTTTTGATGGTAGCTTCTTGTTTTTTAAAGATGGGGCGATATGCTGGAATCAGGGATAGTGACAGGTGATCAGACTGGCCCAGGTGTGCGAGGGGTGAGGCCCTGTATCTCTTTTTAATATTAGAATACAAACAGTCCAGAATATTTTTTCCTCGAGTTGCACACTTTACGTGTTGATCAAAGCTAGGCAGCACCGTCTTGAGGTTGACATGGTTAAAGTCACCAGCCACGATAAACCCCCCCCCCCGGATAAGTGGTCTGCTGTTTGTTTATAGCTGCTAGTAGATAGCCAAGTGCTGCATTAGCGTTGGCATCTGGTGGGATGTATTTTGTTACACGTTCTGACCCATGGTTTCATAATCCGTCCATGTGTGCGTGTCCATAGCAACAATACACTACAACGTGAAACATGAATCCATCTATCACTCCAAGCAATATACATTTGCTGACCTAAATAAGATGCTATTTGTTATTACTTGAGGTTATTTCAATAATTGACCATTTTAAGCTTGGCCTACCATTTTATGGGAGCGATGAGGGACAGGTGGGGCTTAAAAAGGCCCCCTTGTTCAAAGTGGGGAATGACAGAAAAAGTTGGAGAACCATTGCATTAAGTACAACTACGCATATTGGCAGGCAAACTCTACCCACTGACTGTCTCTTTCCTCCCCCCCCTCCTTTCTTCCCCTCTTTCTTTGTCTCTTTCTTCTATAGTCTCTCCACCTTACTTACTTGAAGAAACTCTTGGCCCACACTTACCCACCGCCGACATACTGTCATGCACTTACTGTATGCTACCCCATACTCTGTGATAGCTTTACCTGCAATGTAAATAATTGCCATAATCGACATAGTTTTCGGTTCCATTACTCTACTTACCCTTGTAATAAAAATCTACGAGCACACTGTATACCCACTAAGCCGTTCTACAATACTTGAAGAGGTTCTGCTCAAGGTTTCTTCCTGTTAACAGGGAGTTTTTCCTTGCCCCTGTCATCAGTGTGCTTGCTCGAAGGGGGTTCAGGCCCTGTAAAGTTTAGGCACTATATACATAAAATTGCATTGAATTTAACTGAATATATTATGGTGCACTTACACTTTTAAGGGGAATAAAAAGACAAAAGTAATAGGCTAAATTCAAGTAAAAGAAAAGACAAAATGTATTAAAGACCTGTAACACCCTCAAAGATTGAGAGTTGGATTGGTCTTGATCCACATATATTTATTAAGTGATGTTTACTGTAACACATACAAAACACATTCGTAAGGACAACAGCGCAACACATACGTCTGTCTCCTGCTGGGAATAATCTATTTCCTGCAGGAGCTAGCTTAGATACCGTAACCACAGTTTCTAGCGCGCTGCTGCCACCTAGTGGTAGAACTGGTGTACTTAGTCATGCATTAACCCTAAATCATCATCATCATTGTTTATTCAGGGAGAAATTGACTGAGCACAGGGCTCTTTTGCAGCAATGCCCTGATTGAGGCCACATAGTACAGAAGAACAATACATAAACAAACCACAACAAAACGAAACAGACAAAATAAATTTAAAAAAAAAACCACACCAAACAACTCAGAAATTAAGCATGAAAAATAAATAAATAAAATAACATAAAGTAAAAAAATTAAATCAGAGAATCATTCAAAACAACAGCATTGAGGCACATCCTTATTATCTAAAAGGCTCTTAAATTGGTTGACAGACAAATACTTGGTTAATTTCAACTCCACTTGAATAGTGTTCCATTTATGGGAAGCAAAGAACTTAAAAGCTATTTTACCTATATTAGTTTTTGTAAGGGGGATTTCAAGGGAGATGAGGCTCTGTGACCGTGTATTATGACAGATGGATTTTAATTTTAAAAGTGACATGAGATAATTAGGCAGTTTTCCCACTAAGGCTTTATAAACAAATAAAAGACAGTGTTTTTCCCTCCTGTCTGCTAGAGGGGACCAACCAACATTCTTGTATAAGTTACAGTGGTGGGCCCTGAAAGCGTCTCCTGTAACAAAGCGAATAGCACTATGGTAAACAGAGTCCAGGAGTTTTAAGGTAGAGGGTGCAGCATACATGTAAACAATGTCACCATAGTCAAGAACTGACAAAATTGTTGATTGCACTATTTCCATTCGGTTTTCAAAAGTAAAACAAGATCTTATTCTATAAAGAGCACCCAGTTTAATTTTAACCTTCTTAGCTAGGTCAAGAACATGTGATTTAAATGACAGCCTATCATCTAGCCAGATACCTAGGTATTTATAGCAAGGAACTTGCTCAATATTAGTCCCAGAACGGGTGCATATCCTATGGGTGGAGGGGACATTATTTCTACCATTGGAGAAAATCATGAATTTAGTCTTAGACTCATTCAGCATCAATTTGAGGGACTTTAGGGAATCCTGTACACAATCAAAAGCATGTTGAAGGTTTGAAACTGCTTGATCTATAGAGGGCGCTGAGGCATACAAAATTGTATCATCGGCATAAAAATGGACTTTGCAATGTTCTAGATGGTCACAGATATTATTAATGTAAAGTGAGAACAATACCGGGCCTAAAATAGAGCCCTGAGGGACACCAGAATTAATTACAAGGGGCTCAGATGTAAGGCCTGCAACATCTATACATTGTGTTCTACCCGTGAAGTAGTTTTTGAACCATCTGAGGGAGACATTATCAAATCCCAGGGAGTTCAGTTTGCCAAAAAGTATCTCATGGTTTACTGTATCAAAAGCTTTCGACAGGTCAATAAATAAAGCGGCACAACATTGTTTCTTGTCTACAGCAGAGGCTATGTCATTTACCACAAGGGTTGTTGCAGTAATGGTACTGTGGCCAGCTCTGAAACCTGATTGAAAGGGGCATAAAATTGAGTTTAAAGATAGAAAAGAGCTAATTTGCTCATTTACAAAGGATTCCAACATTTTGGCTAGGCATGGGAGCTTGGAGATCGGCCTATAATTGTTCATTTCATTTGGGTCTCCCCCTTTATGAAGGGGCACCACTAATGCAGATTTCCAGATGCTAGGAATGTAGCCAGAAAAAAGTGATAGATTAAAAATGTGGGTCAGGGGTCTGGCTATAATGGGGGCAGCAAGCTTCAAGAGACATGGGTCTAACTGGTCTGCACCCACTGAGCTCTTCATACATTTAGAATTAGAATTACATTAAATACTTCTCAAAACTCTCTTCAGGCAATAATATTGCGCTGAGGGCGCAACAGACCCACCGATTCAAAAATATTCAAAGGTTATTGGGGTTTATGATAACCAATTAGACCAAGGCTTGCCGATTGCAAACTATCCTTCAGGCAAATTAGATAGTCAACTGTGACAATGGCCTTGAGTAGACAGTGGGCTTATTTTTTAAGTCAAGGCCGCCTAAAGGTAAACTCATTTGAAGTAGGCCTACTCTACAGGTTTAATTCATTTTGGCTATTGTAGGTAGGCCTAATAGCACTGCGCAATTGAATTTATAATGCCTAGATATGGCTATGATGGGTCATATCTAGCCTACAGAGTATAAATTCCCCATCGCTTTCCTATCATGATCAGTACAACAGACCTTCAGATAAAAAAAGAAATTAAGTGTCTAGCTGATGCTAATAAGGTGCTTGCCTCTGTACTTTTTCAATAGACAGTAATTGGCGTATATGGCGACTGTTGCTATTTTCTTAGAAAGGACACTCAGAGCCTTCACTTAGTACTCTTTGTCAACCTGTCACCACACACCAACAGTAGCATTAGTGATTAAGCTTTTATGGCTGTTTATGTTGTTCTCACTTCCTCTGCTTCAAAGCAAACATGACCACTGAAAACATTTCTCCAACTTTCAGAAGAGGAAATTACACCATTCTTCTACACCTTTAAGTGTCAAGAATTTGATGGAAATTCTGAAAGTGATTAGTCAATTCATAAATTCTAGTGACACATTTGGAACTGACATGGAATTCTAGACGGGCTTTATGAAGCCCCCCTCTAGGATTTGAATGGTCATAAAGTTTTTAGGCCATAGCCAAAATGGGCAGCCCCAAATGCAAAGAATGTAAACATTGGTATAATTCAAGAGGCGTTTTTATACAGAATAGACTCTGAAGAAAATTATTCTGGTCATGTCCGCATTCATAATTTTTGTATTTTGTTTTAGGTAATGAATTTAAAAAGCACCTCTAACACAATAGGCCTAGTTAGGCTACATAATTTATTTCTCAAAATTTAGAATGTTGAGGCTACCCCAAACAAATGAGTCATACACTACTTCTCATTTCGCTTTCGGAGTCAAATTAGGCTATATGTTGACAGAAAGTAAGACGGAAAATTATTATGGTTCACGGCACAACAAGGTTACAGCAAATACAAATGTTCATAGACCTTAATATTAAAAAATATATATATTCATAGACCTTAATGATTGCATAGAGCCTTCTGGTACATGCTTAGATTACTCATGCAGACTTGCCCAGACTTGGCCATTCAACCTGAGGTCATCGTTCCAACCAGTTTCCCTTTTTTTGGTACACATAACATTTTATGCATTCTCTGCTTGTTCTATGCATTCTCTTCTCGGTTACGTGGTTTATTTAAGACCCTATTAGAATCCAAAATGTGTCATTCCAAGAACAATTAGTTACAATGAAGTTTAAAATCTGAATAGTTTATCGTTGAACACTAAAATAATTCTCTCAAATCTCTCATAAGACCCTGGCCAGCTCTGACACAACGTTGCAGCAACGTTGCTCCTTTTGACACCCTGACATAGCCTTCTAGCGACTTTCTTGTAACGTCGTCGCAACATTGTCTAAAGAATGTTGCCATTTAGTGCCGTCGTGTCTTCGACACACTCAGCAAAAAAGTGATATGCATCTTGTAAAGCCTCGTGACCTAAGTCGTCATTTGTTACAGAAATTAGCGAGAAAAATGTTCAACAAAGTCATGCTCCCTCGCGGTAGTGATCCCCCTTGTTTATGATGCAAAGCTTGTCCGGTATGGTTTTACCTGGCGCGACTGGAAAACCCTCTCATGACTCACCGCAGAGCATATTTAAGCTGGGGCATGCAGTTTACAACTTCAGAGAATCCACTTACGGATCACACAATCAAGCAAGCAAGCCAGCAAGCAAGCAAGCAATTGGGATCATGATTATGGAGCTGCGTCTTACAACCTTTTTTTTTTTATTGATGTCGCTCCAGACATGTGTCAATGGAACGCCAATCCATCGATGGTTTGAAGATGAGCCTGGGAAACTTGCAATCAACTGGAAAACTTGCAAAAATAAGGCGATTACACTAAATCAGTTAGCGTGGGAATTTCAAATGAACATGAATGAAACATGTAACATGGCAGCTGATGTAAAGGACAATATGAAGATTGAAGCCCGTGACCTGTGTGATCCTCTCAGTATAAGTCAAACGAAGGTAAGATTCGACCTAAAGAAATCGGTATAAAAGTTGATATTAGAATTAAGGCTACCTATTTGAACCTAACCTTTTCATGCAGTTATTAATGGGATAGGCTATGATATGGATTAACTGCTTGATCAGCCCCTAAATTATGTCAGTAAGACTGAGGCTATCCGTAAAATGTGAGAGTATTCTGGAGGAATGAAAGTAGTATCTGTTGATTCTTTTAAAAGTGACATCAGTATTTCTGCTCTTTTCCTCAGAAATGTGTTGGGAGCATAACAGATGTACTACAGAACTTCGCTGGCATCTTTGGGGAGGATGGGCTTTTTCAGACAAGTGGTGTCCTGACTGAGACGGCCCGAAAAGTGAACACTGCTGTCACAGAGCTACTGAGAGAACTTGGGGTAAGTAAAATGGACAAGACTTACAGTGAGCAAAATTACATACTATATTGAGGAACTATGAATCCAGCACAAACTGAAAAAAATCATAAAGTTTCCAGATAAAAATATTTTTTTATGTATAGTAAAATGCTGCACTGATGAGAAACACTGATATTCTCATCTGGTCAAAAATGCTTTGTGCACAGTGTCTGCTCTATACACTACACACCTTAGCACATTCTAGCACAGTCTACTATGTTCAGCACTGCCAATCAGATAAGAACTCTGTCAAACTGAAACTAGCATATCCTGTTTTTTCAGTCAATAGTTTAATGCATATATGTTCACCACATGCCTGCCCCTCAGGGGGTACTACCCCTTCAGATCCCAGAAAAAGTCCATTCACAGTAAGACACTGATAAAGGTTTTGCAATGGTTCTTTTCGTAGGAAACCGTGACTGGGCCTCGAGTCAACACAGATCAATGGAAACGCTGCATCCTCCAGCGCCACTCAGTGGAGCGCCTCTTCTCGTTCTCTATCCTCTCGGCACGTGTCTTCTCCTTTGTTGCTGATCCTGAAAAGTCTGGAATTGAGTCCTCCAGCCCTTGCAACTGATGCAGGAAACGGAGCTAACTTTGATCCGCCTTTCAGTATTAGATGATAGGCAAGAGATGGATGGATTATGTGACATGATCATATTGGTCAAAAAAGTAAAAAACATGTAGTAATAATAATAATAATAATGCATTTTATTTGTGACGCACTCTTCATTCCAAAGAATCAGAGTGCCAACATTATGCATTGTGCATTATTTATGCTCGGCTAATTTATATTTATTTAAGTATTTAATTTATTTACTTATTTATTACATTTTCTTGATATCTATTTATGATTGAGACTAATTTATTCAAAATATCTGATTTATGTGTTAGTGAAGAGTACATTATGTTCACTGTTTCCTGTTAACAAATAAAAAAATGTATGCTCTTATCAATATTCTGTTCCAAAAAATGATTTCAGAAATTTGATTTATACCTATTCGCTGTTGTGAAAAATAATGCAGACATAATGTTTGGGTACAGATAACAAAAACACTGAAGAATAACAAGGAAGTTGCCCACCCTGCCACCAAATTTCCCAACAGACAAAGGCTACCCCTCACAGGAGAGGGAAGCTGTATTTTCCTTCAATATTCCCATTATGATCTCACCTACTACATTGTTATTTCCTAGTTAGAATTGATTCATCTTCCATTTATTGCTTTGATCATTGCTGCCATGATTTGTTTACACTGGTGCATTTGTTTACCTATAAACAAACTGTTAGAGGTGTAAAGCAATACAATGGCATGTGGTTTCTTTTCTAAACATGATGTCATGCTTGAAAAGGGAACTCGCTTTATGTTGGTCACAATGATCCAAACAAGGAACTGCAATATAGAGACAGCCCCTGTTTAACATGAAATCAAACATGAAGTGACGTCGTGTTGTGCATTTCTGATTTGGGAAATGTGTATGACTGCATACATGGTATATCCCAGCTTCCTTCCTTAGAAACTAGACAAGCATCAGCACAGTCTTTTCACCAATCCTATCCCTTTCAAGTGTCAAGTTCAAGTGCTTTATTTGTTACGTACACGAATGTAGTGAAATGTAAAAGGGCTCCACACTGTGCAAAAAAATAAAATTAAAATTAAAAAATAAAATAAGGAAAGAGTGCTGAATTAAAAAACTTAGTGAGTAACTAAATTTGTGGTCAATGGTCCCACTGCCTGTGGGTAAAAACTCCTCCTAAGTCTCTCAGTCCTTGAATTTAGACTGCGTAGGCATCTACCCAACGGCAACAGGGTGAAGAGGCTGGCATTGGGGTTAGGGTTAGTCATCCCTCATGATATTTCTTGCACTCGACTCCACCCTCTTGTGGCTGGGAACCTTTTGGAACACATACCTCACTCCACAAGTCTGGTTTAAACATTAAACTCAAAACTTTAGTACTCAGACAATACAAGTGAAAACATGTTTACAAGAAAAGTGGCTTGGCTTTATTACTGAATAAAACACAGTTTTCTAGGCTGCTGTTTCATACTTAAGTCATTTTGATGTTCCCATATCCTTTGGTTCATCAACTAGCTGTCTCAATCCTGTCCAAGCCCTTTGCTTGATATAGATGGCTTTGAGGGCTCAAAGTCCACTGACATTATTAGTGCACTGTGAGTGTGTAATATTCCGTGCCACGGAGTTCTGGATGAGTTTGAGCCGGTGAATGAGTTTGTTGGGGATGCCTGCCAGGATTGCGTTGCAATAATCAATGCGTGATGTGACCAGAGCATTGACCTGGACTTCCATGTAGGGCTGTGTTGAAGCAGGGTGAAGTCTTGAGATGTTTCGAAGATGGATAAAGGCAATCCGAGAGTCATTGTTAATATGGCTGGAGAAGGAAAGAGTACTGTCCAAGATGACACCAAGGCTCTTGGTGGCATCAGTAATGAACAGTGAACAGATATTAGTTTTTGAGAGAGAGGAGTTAGCGCCAATGACAAGTAGCTCAGATTTACTACTGTTGAATTTTAGATAGTTGTTTGTCATTGTAGCGAAGGGAGAGCGTGGTCAACTCGAACCTGGGTCTACAGGGTGCCGAACATGCACTCTGACCGCAATGCCAAAGAGCCAGGCTCGATGGCATGGCAGTCAGAGCACATACTCATCTGTAGTGACGATCACATCACACTCCCCTCACCCTTGCCCTTCACGCAAACACAGGCATTCCTTGCGCATCCACCAACTGTACTTCTCCCATCCAGAGTGCTCCAGACACAAGTGCTTCACCCATCTCACACAGGGGACAACCTATCTGGGGGTCCCTCACACAGTTTTACGGGCACACCTCCGATGACCTTACAGCGAGCCGCCAGACAGACTTAGGCACACTGGTAGAAGACAGACTGAATACTGAATACTGAATAATGTAATACTCAGTAACACTATGTACAACACAGTAGTCAGCAACAGGTACGTTTGTCAATATACCTTTTCTTCACTGGTAGACAGAATGCTAAAATATTGCTTTGACAGTGTGAAATTGATTGCAGAATTTGTGGCAGCAATTGTTTTCACTTCCAGTGGGCGTGGGTTTCAGAGTGTGACGCGTGGTTCTTTGTCTCCATTACACCCGCCCTCAAGATGAAAGGGGCGTGGTTTCGTTGACTTGAACTGGGATTTCCTGGTTGCAACACAAGGTAAGCTTGTGTATAGTAGTACTTTCGCAATAATAGCGATATGTTTAATCCCAAGTGTTGTTTTTAGCTTAATACTTCAAAGGTGTAAGCGTTGTCTTATGTTTCCCCACAAATGTCATTGCGAGCATTGATTCATTTCAGGGTTATTGTTAATATGGTTAGCAAGCTAACTTCAACGTCCAAGTAAGTAGCTAGCTATCGCTAACAAACGTAGGATAGCTGGCAGGGTACCTAGCTCTTTAGAGGAATTCTTAAAGTCTTTCTCAGACACATGAAGTGCACAACGTAATTAGAAAGCGAGATCCCCCACTAACTGTATTTATTGTTAAAATAGTCGTCGCTAATAGGACTAGTTGTTTGGCCACATAGTTTGGTGAACTTGCTAACATTAGCTGGCTGACGAGGTTGTGCCTCTTTAAGATTCAAGAGACACTAACGTCAATTTGGAAGGGCAGGGTAATCGAAAAACTGTTCTTTAACGCACTTTGACACCAGTAGGCTACTATGCCTCCTCTGGCACTAGTGCTGGAGAAAACGAGTAATAGTTTAATACTTAATATGTGTCTGAGTCAATACAACCAATGTTGTTGGACCTGTTGGTTCGTCAATTTGGTATAAGAGAAGGCCGCATAATTGTACATAACAGGCCAAGATGGATAGATGTACTTAGCCCAGAAGTGAACATTGGAGGCCTATTTGAATTGGAATGCAAACACCTCCAAGTAGCCTAAAAAGGCAGATTCATTGAAGACTTTTCTTTAGTTGCGATTAATAGACAAGCAGGCATCTTTAAAGGTGAAAATCTGTCTTTTAATTGTCTACAGAAAATATTAATATTGACTTAGCCCTATTTGCCAAGCATCCTCATAGACAATCACACAAACAGTTTTTCTGTTTGTGTCTATTTCTGTTATATTTCTTTTCTATGTTGATGGCTTCCGCTGAAACTTTTGCAAACAGTACTTGTTGCAGCATCATATTCACAGTACTCTGTCATCCTTTTCCTGTAGGATGAATGTGGGCGTAGCTCACAGTGAGGTAAACCCCAATACGAGGGTTATGAACAGCCGTGGAATTTGGCTGGCTTACATGTTGCTGACTACTGTGTTGCACATAGTGTTACTGAGTATTCCATTCTTCAGTGTGCCTGTTGTGTGGACCCTGACGAATGTCATCCATAATCTGGTTAGTGTTAACTTAAAACATTAGATTTGCTTTTACAATGTCCTTTGGAGAGAACTTCACCATGTCATGTTACAACCCAACCTTTAATTTCAGTGCCATAGTCATTGAATTGTTAACCTCATATATTGTTGGTGAAGATACATTTTCTATTCGATAACATAGCCTTAACATATATACAGACTTAATTGGCACACTCAGTAGGATAAGATAATTATGTAATAAGCATGCATATAAAAAATATACATTTTTAACTGATGTAGGATACTGGAAACCTCTGCTATGGTGATAAAAACTATATGGTGAAGTCATCTGCTAAAGCTGTCTATTATTCTTTACTGTATAATGCAGTTCAGACTTCTGGAAAAGCCCTACACTAGTTGTGTTTGGTTGCAGTTATGCACAACAGGTGTGAAAGATTGGGATGGCCAAAATAACAGTTTCAGTGCCCTCTCTTGTGTATAATGACTTGGCTGCGGTCCCTTTGTTGACTACTTTAAATGGATGGTGTCAATGGTTTGTCTTTTGCTACAGATAATGTACCTGTTCTTGCACACGGTGAAAGGCACTCCATTTGAAACACCTGACCAGGGAAAGGCCCGCCTACTCACACATTGGGAACAGATGGACTATGGCATCCAGTTCACTTCATCTCGGAAGTTCCTCAGCATCTCTCCTATTGTACTGTAAGTTAAATCATTTGTAGTGCATCCAGTAGCCTACAACACACACCATAAAGGTGAAAACATACCGTACTTAATTGATCGAAGGCAGGAATGTAACCCCTGTGCTGCGCATGTAACCAACTGGCTGTTCCATGCAAAGGAATATGGCAAATCTTTTCAACCACCTTAAAAGTAAGCATCCGAAGGAACATGCCGAGAGTGTTTCATTAAGGTTGGTGCAACAACCACACTCATCTGTATCTCCTGAGGTCTGATATGATTAAACTCACTATCTAGCTGGGGATATGGTGCCATTTTTTCTACTTAGTACTTGAAAAATCTGTGTTATTTAATGATTCTGTTATCTATTGACAGTTGGTTGCAACTAAGTTTAATATTTCAAATAAAGGTTAAACTCACGTTTTAATGGCCATTTGGAAAACTGTGTCTTCAAGTCTATATTCTGGACCGTACATTTCAAAATTGACAAGAAAAAACACAATTTAGATTGGATTGTGATTATGTGTTGAAAAGATGGTGATAGCATTTTTTGGGCAGATCACCCCACCCCTACTACAAAGGTGTCCACCACCTTCATCAATCAGTGTAAACTGGCTCTAACCAGGATAAAAACAGAAGTGGGCAATGGTGTAAAACTGTGCAGGAGGATAATCTGTCTCTAGTTTGCAGAGTTTAAAAACACAGGCACTGTATGGAATGGACTGGCCTGGCCAATGCGGTCTCAGGATCTCAACTATTCTTAGCTGTTGTGGGAGCATCTTAACCATGGTGTTGTGTTAAGGGTAATAAACGACCCACAACTATGTTTAACAGCAGAGAACCCCCTAAATCATCTTTTTTCAACTTGAAATTTGATGACTTTTCCAGCAGATGTTAACAAAGATGAACGACCGGTTGTTTTCCCATGCAAAATAGATTTGGGGTTTAAAATTAAATTAAGCTGCTTGATTTTAGGGGTTTAATAAAGGAGGGACATGTTTGACCCTAAGGACAAGTGAAAACCATAATTGTTAACCTTGTCAATATCAACTACTTTTTATATTCATTTTGCAACTTATTTGATGGATACAAAAATGAAATGGGAAAAGGGGACATTTCTTAAGTGATTTGAAACCTTGTGAGCAGTATGCATCAGATTTCCACCACATTGTAGGTAGGCTGTCCGAGACTAGGAGTGTAGTGAAATGGTCTTACATTTTTTGGTTGTTTTTTACCCTTTTTTTTTTTTACAACACCATGGTTAAGATGCTCCCACAACAGCTCAGAATAGTTGAGATCCTGAGACCGCATTGGCCAGGCCAGTCCATTCCACTGGTCGTACATGAGAAGGACACCGTGTACACTTTCTGTACATTATTATTCTTACTGGTCACTGCTTAATGATTGCACACCTTTCTTTCAACTTCTTAGGTACCTCCTGGCCAGCTTCTACACAAAGTATGATGCTACCCATTTCCTGGTCAACACGGGCTCACTTCTGAGTGTGTTGCTTCCCAAGCTGCCACAGTTTCATGGAGTGCGCATATTTGGAATCAACAAATATTGACTATGGAGATGGGATTTTCAGCTGTCAAAGTAGTTTTCTCACCTCAGGTTGACCGAGACCAAGGCAAAATGGTAAAGGAAGAAGATGGGAAAAAATGGCTCGGAGAGCGATTCTTTCAAGTTACCCCTGCATTTAAGGACCATACATTTTCTTCTGTCAGCTGTGAAACACTGACCACCACCGAATTGTCCTTGTTAAGAATATTGCAGAAATGTCAGTGATTTATATAATATACAAAATACGATTTTCATGGCTAGCTTCCTGTAAAAGGTCAGCAGGAGTTACTTTAGAGAGCTATGATGTGAAGACTTGGACTGTTGTTGCTGATATTTTGTTTGAAAATGATTCATAAAGAACTATGAAAATGTTTCATGCTTTGAAGGGGAAATGGGATGACAGATGTGTAGGCAGATAGGGATAGATACAGTGCCTCTCACTGGCCACTTCCCACTTCTGAATGTGTGCTACTGCATTATTTATTTATTAAAGTCATTGATTGCCTTACATTCTCATATGCTATTGTTGCCATAACAATAACTATGCCATAACATTGTTGCGATTAGCCCTTGTTATGGTCACTTACTTTGACCAAAAAAAACAAGACCAGTTTAGAATACAAGTTTATCTGAGAAACAAGACATGACCAAATGTGTATGAAGAAGCCAAACTGTCAAGCTGTAGGGAAATGGTTGGTTACGCTTTTCTTGTAGAAGCAGGTGGTGTGATATGAAGTTGAATGTGTATTCCTCAGTTCTCTCAAATATATTTGGCCTAGTGAAGTTTATTGTTTAAGTACACACGTTCTCACATAGGGGTCTTTTGAATGTAGAAGTGTGCAACGAATTTGAAACTGTGTCCTGTCTGAGTCATAATCTGTTTGAAATTCTGTAGTGGGTGGCTCCCCACCAATATGTCTAAAATGTTTTCATTTGTTTCTGCACAAATGGCAAATAAAACTAATGAAAAGATTTGCAGGTCATATTTTGATATCCTGGTCATTTGTACACATTCATAATTCCATTACTTATGACTGAAAACATTAATTTAAATATTTTGTTGACTGATAACTTCACAAAGTTCCATATAAAGTCATATATAATGCACTGAAACATATTAAAGGACCACTTACATTTTTATATTTCTACACATTCTAAACATACAGAATTTTGGTCATTAACTATGGGGTCATTCTTTGTCCAAGGTGGCCTTGTACTCTTTTATCTCTCTTTGTGACACATTAGTGGTGTGCTTGACCAGACCAATTAAAAACAATCAGTCTGCAGACACTATTCCTGTGTGTTTCAGACCAGTGCCCTGCAGTGTGGATGACTGCACTGCCCTTGGCATTTCTGTAATGGTATATGTTGTCTAGTGAAAAGCTTGCTATTATGGGTGGCTTAGTAGTCCACTGTTTTTGTTCATGTAGCCTAGAAGCCTTTCTTACATATTTATTTCATGTCTAGAAAACACAACTACATAGCCTGGGTGGCTAGTGCTAATAAGATTGAATTTGAGGATGTTCTAAAAAAAACGAACTACTGAGCTAAGAAGGCCAGTGAGGTTTGATTCATTTCAATGCAGTTGAGTCAGTGGAGTTTCTTTTGACCAAACCCAATTTGCATGTATAATTTCAATGTGAATCGTATGTATGTATGAGTATGAAGAAGGTGGTCACACATCTGCATTTGTTCTTCTTCTTATTAGACAAATATGTAATTGTTGAGCTTTTTTTTTAATTGCAACTTAAGTTTCTTTTAAAACATTGGGTGAATACTCGATGCATTTGGAAAACGGTGCTCTGTGGGTCTTCCCTGTGGCCGAGGTATTCCTTGTGATGACAGATGATGACACAGAAAAGCACACTACATAACAGTTAGGTTGGGGGAGAAAAACGGATCCAGTCTGCTTTGGGGGGTCCATACTCCAAACAGACTGACCTTCCGATTATGGGTCTGGGATTGTTTGTGTAGGCCCACCTAGGGGAAATCCAGGCACTTTTCATTGCGCTTCCAAGAGCAGCTTCCCCATTCCTGCACTGAGATGGTGGCTACAGGGATTCCCCCCTCCCATCATACACCCACACACCTCCTGGAGGCCCCCATATGTGGGTGTCCACCAACTCATGACGAGTCATTTGGGCAGAGTTGGGTGTGTGTACAAGTCCCATGGCGGAAGCAGGACACATTCAGCTCTGGGAATTGCACCCCTCTGAATTTGCCTACGTGGTGAAACAGCAGTGTTGTGTACCCAGGGATTCACATGCAAACTATTTTTTTTCTTTCGTTTTCTCTGATGTGTAATGAGACGCTACTACTGTGCCGCCGTGGGCACAATAAAACATCCGTGTCAGGAGGTTTTCCTGAAGGATTCCTTTTTTCATTTTCCTCCTTTCGATACGTAGTCAAGGCATCTCTAAAGGTTATCTAACCCCTTCATTTGAATAGATATTGCGCCTAACCACAGTAGGTGCTGTGGTATGTTCAAGGGTATCCTTCCCAGTGTTGTGACTGCTCATGCAAGCATTCTGTGAAGAGCAGAGGGCCTTTTTGTTTTTCGGGTGAAACTGATGGTGCTTCCTTCTGTTGTATTAGTGTCGTCATATCTTTCATTTTTTCATGATAGTTGACAGTGATGTACAGGATGCAGTGTAAGCCTTTCTTACATATTTCTTTCACGTCTAGAAAACACAACTACATAGCCTGGGTGGCTAGTGGTAATACCATTGAATTTGAAGATGTATTAAAAAATATTTTACTACTTACAAAAACATACTTTAAACATAGTAAAAATAGAAAAATCACTCCAAGTTTCATACATTCATAATTCAGATGAGTTTATTTCACTGAGTTTTCTACTAACCAATAACTGTAAAATTGACTTTAGTGAAAGTAGCCATTTCAGATGCAAGTGCACAGTGTGGTAGCTATACTGCATCAATATTAAAGGTCATCCACAAAAATGATTGTGCTCATGTACCGACAGTTCTAGCATAATACACAAAACATATTAAATAGTCAATAAAAAATACATAACATCTTGAAAGAAAGAACAAAATGGCAAGACAAGAAAGTACAATTGCAAGTCACAATTACAATGATGTGGTAAATGCTGTCAACAAGAATTTCTTGGCTATCTACTGTTTAAGACACATATCACACTAATTTCGTCAGAGAAACTCGCAATGAATCATAACCCTAACCTTAAAAAAACCACACAGCCAATTATAAAATAAATCTACTAGTTTCGTTTGCATGAAGAACTGGTGAGTGAGCTGTGTGCAAATAGTTGTTATCTCATGTGATCTACCACTCCCACCAATCTCCCACTCGCACACAGACAAAGCATCTCAGCTGCAGCAGTGAATTGCAGTTAAGAAAACGTGTAGAGAAATGGCTTTAAAAAATTCCATCCATTAACACCGTTACTAATCTTGACTGAAAGTATGTAAACCACCTGTTGCCCAGAATGGTTTCTTCTCTATCAAACACATTCTACTGCTCGAACGGCAGCTCCCTTGGTCGATGATTATGGAGTACTAGGTGCGTATGCTGCTTAAGGAATCAAAACCATTAGAAATCAGTGTATGATTATTCACTAAAACGAATTGCTGCATATGTTTATTTGCTTTCAGGAAAGGGTGAGCGCTATTCTTAAATTGAACAGAGGCAGGATTAGAGAAAAAAAAAAAAGAAAGAATGCTGAGAAAAGCCTTTCCAGTCATCAAGAGCAGGTTTACAAACTCAAGCTGCTCTGCGGGTTACTAACACACTAACACAGGTGTTCACCTTTATCCCAGATCTTCAATAAGACAAGGGGTCATTCTGCTTGATATGTGTGAAAGTGGTTCGAGACAGAATGAGATTTGAATCCAAGCAAATGAATCTGGGACTACACTGGGACATCTGTGGAGAGGCAATCCAATATGTGTGGACAGTTTATAAACAACAGTGAAGAACATCTTGGGAGCGGTTCCTTAATTATTCTTCATGAAAGTATGGCAAGCCACTGCAGGAGTCAGTGCTGCTGGTCAAGCATACGCAACATACTGATGAGATACTGTGTAACTATTCAGTTGGGTATTTCCTATGTATCAGGTTTGATCAAGATAAAAATACTGGAGTAAATGCTGCCAGTAAGAGCTGTGGCGCCTACTAAGAAAAGACCTGAGTGAACTAAGAAGTGACCTAAGTAAACTAAGAAGTGACTGAAGAGAATGTAAAAGACTTAATTGTAATGTAACCTTTGTATGTTTGACACAAAGTGAAATCACTCATGCATGATGAATTCTCAGTAAAAAAAAAGTTTAATTACAAGAGATGTGACATTTGATATGATATGGAAATTTACATCCCCTTTGCCATAGTCACAAATTCATCCAGTTCTTGACCAGCAATCTGTGCGATCAGTTCCGGACTAAGCAATCGGTGACTGCCCCCTTGTGTCTACACTGCAAACTGTTTTATCATTCTTTTACATGGGAATTTTTTTTGAGTTAACCACTCAATGTCTCAGTTCTAGTTGCTGTGATGCACACGCTCATTGCAAATACCAGGATATTCTTTTCGACGTGGTTTGAGTGTGTGGATATCTGAAAAGTGGAAGTGGGGGGAAAAAAAAGTACTCTGGAGACGACCAATCATATTGTTTGCGTCACACTTGTGTGGACACATCTCGTGAGGACTCCCACTCGTTATCCTAAGCGGGCAAAAACTTGGGAATTAATTTCTTCTGTCAGTGGGAAAAGTCCTAATGCCTGTCACACCATGACCTTTCTCAGCCTCGACTGTCAATCACGTAAATACATTAATACCACTGAGAGTTATATGGCATTACAATGCATGTGAATGACCTCTGTTTACAGTGGAACATCCCCTGCACAGATGTTTTTTTTGTTCTTGCTACTGTACATTTGTACAACTCAATGATTGTGCAAAAATATCTCTTCACAAACTAGACAAAAACTGTTGCTTTAATAAATCTCATAACTTTATAATTTAAAAAAAGTCTATAAAGGGGGATAAGGACATAAAGGACATGTTTCTTGAACATCAAAAAGGCAACTTCCGATCTCCTTGGTCCTGGGGCCACACTTCTTTCCTAGCTTTTTGAGAGAAAGGCAAAGATTACTGAATCTGACAGAGGTGTTCTATTCAGACATACATGCTTTGTTCATTAAACACTAGTAATATGATCAACTCAATTTCAAATTTTCTCAGTTTTTTTTATTACTTGCAAACATTTTCTGAAGTGACAGACCACAGTAATTTTTCACATTAAAAAAAAAATCTCAAATCTTAATCTGTCTTTATTCTACCAGCAAATGTGTGATGGCTAACAACTTCCATAACAAAAGAAAACTGTACAGAGAAAACACAGTCAATCCTCTTTCAAGAACAATACGTTATGACCTCAACATTCAGTCTCATCATCTTCCTCTCTGACAGACACCCTACACGCGCGCGCACGCACACACACACACACACACACACACACACACACACACACACACACACACACACAAAACAGATAGTTATCACCTCAACTTCCTTCTTAAGTCCGTGAAACTAAATTGTGCCTACCAAATAATTGAATCTCTTTATCATCTTTCTGACATTCTCCCTCAACCTCATCATCATCATCATCATCCTCTTCGTCTGTGGCAAACAGCTCATCCTCCAGGAAAGAGCCTTCAAATCCATACTCCTGTTCATGGACTGAAACCTCATTGGGCAACAAATGTGGGACACCCTCCACAAAGTCAGCAAATCTGGATAGAGACAGAGAAAGATGTTACTCCGTCATATAGGCCGTCCTATCACACCAATGTGGCCCCGTTCACTCTTAACCCTCCTATTATCTTTGGGGTCAATTTGACCCCATTCAATGTTTAACGTCTCTAAATAAATGATTGACATCATTTTTTTTGCTTCATATTTAATGACTTTTCCTAATTTAATGGGGACAACTGGGTAAACAAAAAATTAACATGATGATATGTTTTCAATGTCCTGTACACATGCTGTACGCATGGGTGTTCTTTGGGGTCAATTTGACCCCAGGCTGTTTTAATTGTATAAAATATATAAGAAATATCAACATTTTACACACATTGTTACTATTCTTGATAACAGAAATTGTTTTTCATTCCAAATGTTATAGATAACAACAATATGTACAATATGTATAAATAATATGAAGCCATGAAAACACCAAAAGGAAATCTCTTTCCAATTTGAGGTCAATCAGTGAGATTTTATGGTGATCTGCATATTTCTGCATATCCACGTAACAGGTATTCTGGATGTATAAGGGGGGTGGATGGGAGGGTTGTTTTATTTAAAGGGCTATTTAGGTAGTCAACAAACAAGCATAAAGTACCTGACACATAAACTTGGGCACATTTTTTTATTATAATCATTTTCTGGAGGTTTAAATTGCTAGGGTCAAATTGACCCCAAGGATAAAATATGTTAGTAAATTTGAAGGTAATAGGAGGGTTAAGGATCGTTACAAAAAGAAAAGCGTCGAACAGGCACCCCACCCTCTTTCGCCCAACCTACCTCTTGGGTGATTGAAGTCTGGAGACAGTCTTCCAATGGTTGTAATCAGGACTGCTGCAGTACTTGCGAAGCTCATCCAGGGCACGACTCGTCTCTACCTCGGCCTGGTTCTGATACTCCTCGTTTGTTAGCAGCCGCCGAGGCTCCAAGTTCCAGCCCATCCTCCGGTTCATCTTACTGTGGGAGCAGAAATGACATCAACAGAGTTCTGCTATAGAAGGAAACTACAAATACAATTTTACTTGGGCGCTACCCACATAATCAGCTGTGCTGCTCATCCCACAAATGCTCTGATAAACAGAATGGTTATGTGAATAAATCATTTTTTTTTTTTTTTTAAATGCATAGTTGTTTGGTGTCAGTGTATCGACAATGTGACAACAGTGACTATGCTTCGTGAATGAGAACACTGTTGATATGTTCAAGAACAGGTGGAATGAATAATGTTCAGATAGAAGACCAAATGTGTCACTCGGCACACATTCTTGCAGCTTCAGAAAACAAAGACCATTTAAAATTGGCCCACAATTCAGGATTTTGAGTGACAGGGCTTGGTGCCGAGATTCACCTACTGGTATATACTGAAGGCCATGTTGAGCGGGTACTCCAGGTTCTTGGCACAGAAGGCTGCCACCATGATGGCCAGCGCCACCTGCTGTACCTGGATGCCAGCATAAATCAGCAGCAGGCCAAAAAGCTGTAGCGTCCAGGACAGGATGTTGATACTGCGCTTGTCCACTAAAGGGCCATGGCGGTAACACACAGCGAAACTGATGAAGCCCACCACAGCTGTGTAACCTGCAGGTGATAAAAAATATCTACATTACAGTTACAGTGTACTAATTTCCAGCAAAACAATATCTTCTGCTGTGAAAATCGTTTCAATAATACTGATCCTACTTGATAAAGTCAGTGTCATTTAGTGACTCTCTTTAAAAAAAATACTAAAATGACACTGTGCTCTTACCAATAGCCAAGGGCCAGTGGTCCTTCAGGATGAGCTGCAGATTCCTGCAAACCAGCTGAATGATGTACATTGAGAAGGACCAGCCCCCTACTACCAACACGTAGAAGGGACTTTTCTGAAGGATGCAAGAAAAATAAATCAGACTATGAACACATTATGGTTGTCTGTTACAGGAAAGTAAGTTGACACCTTGGATGCCAGTCAGATGGCATCCCTTAAAGCGGCAATAAGGAGTTCTGTTCCGAAACTTGCAAGCTAACTACGTAAAAGGCATGCAAAAACCTTGCAAACACCACCAACAGCCCAACTGACACTGATAGAAGCTTGCCAATACACTAACTGATGTATTTGAGCTGTATAGCTGGCAATTTCATGCTGTGAAAGCTTTTCTTCCATTTTTTGCAGGGTGTTCCAGCCCGGAACACAGAACTACATAGGCATATCCTGGATGGCTAGTGGGGAAGACACAGGTGTTTATCTGTCCTTCACATGACCATATGCTATCAAAATGAATTTGAGGTTGGTACCGAAACGAGTTGCCTATAAAACCAAACCTCAAAAAGTGTAAAATTGTTGCATAGTGTTTTATGTATAGCTACTACCTTTGGTAAAAAACGGGCTATGATAAAGATGAATATGAGGAGGGAGGCAACCATTCCTGTGCTCATTCCCGCAGAGTAATAGAACATCTGACTCCTGGACAAAAACACCAATAACAAGTGAAGATTACAAATAGAATAATAAGTAAGAATAATACATTCATTGCATTCTGAAAAAATACAGTCCTAATGTAGATAGAATCTTACCTGCTCAGAATGTCAGCAAAGAAGAAAAGCAGAACCCCAACAAGAAAGACTAAGATCAGGTAGATGTCAAATTCTGTAGTCAGAGGAAAATAAAAACCAATTTTAGAAGTGCTTAGAATCAAGATAATTTTTCATGGCTGAAAGTTTGTTCTTAACTTGTACTAAGTAGGCCTATTGGCTACACTATGGGCACACTCACTTCGGATGGGCTTCACAGTGTACAGTGTTTGAGAGTTTGAAGGGTCAACTCTGAAACATGTCTTGGGCGCAAAGAGGTTGATGTGGACAAAGGTTTCATTAGTCTGCTCCCGTATGAAGTACTGTACAAGGGTCCAAAAGCTGAAGTGTTCCAGCTCCTGCAGCTCCTGCTCATCATTAACTACTGTCACCTTCAGGTCTTTAGAGCTCCAGACTCGCACCTGTCACATCAAACAGGACAGGCTTGTTTGTAAAACATGTGTTACTTACTATATCTGTCCTTCTAAGGAAACAAAGTCGGCTCCTAGCCGATAGTGCATTTGGCAAACAACTACGAAGAACGTAATTGTTAATTATTACCTGAATTCTAGTCCAAGTCTCCCTCCATCCCGGCTTAACAGGATTAAGGTAGCAAAAGTGTTGTGGTTCACGTGTCTTCAACTCTTGTCCATCTTTCACCTCGATTATTTGAACACCTGAGTGTCAGCAAAAAAAAGCTAGGCCATTTAGCTGGATGACACTGGGTTTCCATCCAACTCATTCGCATACTCTAAGCGCATTTATGAAAATTCGATTAAAGGATATGCTATAAATTGTGGGTTCAAAATTTGAGGTTGTCAGGGTAACTTGAATGGAAAACAGGTAGTAAAATCTCAACAAATGCGATTTCATCCGAATGAATCCGTTTCCATCAACCTTAGTAGCATCATACTCTATATGCGAATCGGGAGTTAATCCACCCCTCTAGCGAATTGATTTCTTATTCGATTTAGATTCGATTTTATACGAATTTCAAGAGTTTCCACTCAAGATGTCCTATTCGAATGGTCAAAATTCACATTAAAAGATTGGATGGAAACCCAGCTACCAACGCCACACTTCAAGTGAATTCTATGAAAAGTCTGCCCATTACCATCTAGCATTAACAATGAGCTCAAGTAGCTAATGTAACTTACACATTACACTTGCCATTTGTCTATTAGAGTGATCGTGAAGTTCAAAATGCTGACAGACGGTCTTATGTTATCATTTTTGCACACATGCAAGGACCGTCTTCCTTGTTTAGAGAACCCATGATCCTGACATCTTTCAGGCAATTGTGCATTTGTCTTGACAAAATGTAACCACTACGCTCTCAGTTTTCAATTACTAGTTTTAAGAAACATCCGTAATACCTGCTGCTGTAGATGTATCCAGTAGTAAAAATAACAAAATTAAAACTATCACTCTTCCTACTTTCAAGCATTCGACAGCAAAACAATTCATGTAGCCCGCCATGATGCATCTTCTTCTTCTGATGCATGTTTTTGAATTATTAGCCTGAAAGGTGACAGCTCCACACTGCCACCTAACGAGGTGGTGGCCTTCTAACATCAGTTTCTGCTGTATTTAAAGGCACAGTGTGTAGGATTTAGGGAAGTCTATTAGCATAAATGGAATAAAGTATTCATATTTATGATTTTAGTAGTGTATAATGACTTGTAACTGTAATCATCTGCAGCAGTAAGGCGTTTTGGTTTAATAACCCTAACCCTACCAGCGAACTACCTACCTAAAGCAGCTTGCACACTGCCCCAACAAAGTTTGTTGGAGAATGTTGCCGTTTGTCGGGGCAGTGTGCAAGCTGCTTAAAAGGCAAGAAAACCTCGCAAATATCCGCAACAGTACAGTTGGCACTGATAAAAGCTTGCTAGCATGCCAACGGATGTCTTTTGGCGATTTTGTGCTATGAAACTTTTTCTTACATTTTTGCTATTTATCAGTCCTTCACATGAACATATCAAAATAATTTGAAGGTGATAACAAAAACAGCTGTCAAACATACCTAAACACATGGTAAACTCATACATACTGTTGCGATGTCTCCATTGCAAGCAATAGTCTCTTCTCTCTTATATTTCATTTATGGGCTAATGAGCTGGAATTAAACTAGTCTCTTGTTTGTTCATTTGCTGCTTTGCAGTTAAAGATTAGGTCCGTTATTCTGATCCAATACACTTTTGCCAAATTCAGCTAAATGCTCTAAACATTCCTCTAGCTGTCTGTTCCGTGTCACTCAGATGTTTGTAAAAGGTCCTGGCTCTGTAAATGGGAAACAAACAATTCCAGCCAATCAACACACTGCTTCAGGATTATGGAGGTGACAGGTGTAATTTGAGTGTCTTTTGAGCTCAAATATCAACAATATTTTTCCAGAATTGCAGACTGTACCTTTAATCTGAAAAGGCAAACAATATAAGAATATAAAACAAATAAGACTTACAATGTTACAAATCATAGCACAAATTTATTGAAATGACTTGTAAAAAAGGAAAGATAATATCTTAGAAAGACCATAACCTATTTTATCACCATTGACAGATTAAAATAGCAAATTGTCAGGCTAAATTCTGCATATCTAACCATTGATAAGTCAGAGTTATGTATTTTGGGAACGTATTTTGAGCATGACATAACAACTAATCTCAGGGCAAAATGACACCCAACAGGACTGCTGAGGAAGGAGTGGCAACTCTCTGTGACTCAGTTAAATCCAGTAAAAAACAGCACTACCAACTGGGAGTATAAAAGTAAACAAAATACAAAGACAACAGATTTGATCAACACAGATTACTACGTCAACAAATTATGAATTCTTAAATGGTTTAGAGACAGACATGCTAGTCATGTAGGAAACTGGTTGTGTGATGGAGCTTGGAAGTGAAGATGCTTTCGAAGGAAGTTGAATGACCCAGGCATCTGTTTATACAAGCCTTTAGCAGAAATCTGTGACACCTCATTGTTGACCTAGAAAGGAAAAACAAAAGAAAACAGAGCAAATAAAATGCTTATGAGAAATGTGTGTTCCTGAGAAATTACAGTATACGAGATCCAAAAATGACACCTGGGGTCAGGAAGCAAACTGAGGTATGAGCGACTGCAACCAATTATAGTATGGGAATGGGGGTAGGCCATTGAGAAACATCACAGGCAACAGGTCAGAGAAATCTGATCATCATATAGAACAACAAAGGTTTGCCAGACCTGGTTGCATTAGAAGCCTAGATAATTTACTGTGCACCCACCATCATAAGCATGGTTACTAGGTCGTCAGTGGCAGCATTCAGTTCCAGAACACGATCCAGGGTTTCCACATACCATGAACCAGACTTTGTGTCCCTCCAGGAGACATATCCTACAGGTTACAGAATGCAAACTGACCAGTCACGTCTTGCTCTGCCATAACCAAGTCATCATCATGTCATGCAAATCATCTTTTCCCAGAAGAGCACACAAAAGTATAATAAAAATAAATTAAAAAAAACTCATTTATATTTCAATATATCAATTGATCAACATTTCAAGTCATGTATTAAAACCTTAGATGACATCATGTGAAGAGTTGTGGGCAAAACTGCAGGGTGGACAGAATTAACCGTGCTCTGTGCTCTCTCTTTTTAAAATGTAATCTAAGTGATGCAACTTCACATAAAGAAATCACACTCTTTTAATTACAAACCCAACGTACCTGGAAAAGTGGAGTAGGATACCAGGATGTCACTGGGCGTGGGCAGAGTTGCCCGTGCGTCTGGTTCGTCTGACATGCTCAGCGAGTCACTGCTGGATGACACAGGGATAGCATCCATCTGGTCATCTGATCCACCCATAGATGGCTGCGCCTCATCTGGTGAGACTTCAAAACCAGTGTCTTTCTCACCTATCCAACACACACTCATGCCATGAGCCAGAGGCAGCATCGGTGCAATGTCTTAATGTCTCACAATGCTTCGCTATTAGATATGAAGACAAATGCTTTCATGACACTATATGCATTATTCACAATTATTAATGAAATGGCATTCATTGGTTCTTTAAAGTAATCATCCTCACTAAAGTGGCATTCATCAGTGTTATATGATATCTGGAATGTTCTATGAGGTTAAGAATTCATCTGACCTCCTCCACAGGCCTGGAGGAAGAAGAGTTTGGGCTTGCCCTGCAGTGAGGGACAGTGCTGTCCATTGAGGTAGTTTGTGATGATCTGAACAGGTACTGAAGTGCCATCCACTCCATACACTGCACCAGGAAAGCGACTGTGCGTAGCCTATGGACAACACAGAGTGATGCATGTGTAAATAGAGAGCGCTAAAAATAACTGAGGGTGCCTCAAAAGAATGAGAGTTTTTAACAATCTCAGGACTTTAAAAAGTCACTCAGCTTACCTCCGTGCCATGTGACAGCATAATAACCACACAGCAGTCATAAATGGAATGATCCTTCTTTGATAGCGCTGCCAACTCTTGCCGTATTTGCTGAGAAACAAGAGATGGTATGGATGTAAGGCAGTGTCATTTTAATTTTATACTACGGTGAAATTACAGCATCCCTACTATACCTTATATTTCAGGTTTCGTTTAACAACAACATCAAAATTGAGGGATTTGAATCGCCTCTCCAGCCGGTCAGAGTCTACATCTGATCCATTGCGATTCTTAAGTTCTGAATGCTGTTCAAACTCCACATTGTTTATGATGAGACAGATTCCACATGGGCTACTATCCATCTTGTAGTTCTGAGGAAAAGATAAACAGAAAAAAACTCTGGTAAATTACATTTTAAGGACCAACTGTCAAGATATGCAGGCTATGTTTGTAAGTCCAAACTACACCAATTAGTGAAGTTCAGAAGCCCCCAACAAAGACAGTTTTCTGCTCATAAAAACTAAATTCAAAGTCTTAAGACATAAGTCAGCTAGACTGCCAGGTTACCTGGATGCTATCTCGTCTTGTTCTCCCTTGCCTGGGTCTTGGGCTCTCTCTCTCCGGAGCTGTGAAAAACATAGGTGTTCTAATATGACTTGAGTTCTGAGTCCACATGATGTTCTCATTCACACATTATACATACAAATAAAATATATAATCTTGAGGGAGGGAAATCAGATGTAATGTGCACACTTACATGGACTGGGGAGAGTATCTATTTCAGTAGGATATAGAGGCACTTCTTTAGGTGGACCACTGTGGATTTTGTCTGGCTTTCTGACATCAACAGGACCTGTGCAACAAGCAAGTAGTACACATGAGATAAAAATAAACTAAAAGAGAAAAGTGAAGATGTCATTGAGACATCTAAGACTGTGCTCTTACACACTGGCAGCGGTCTGATGACTGGATTCAGTGGGTTAGGCACAGGCTGGCCAGCTGGATCTCCGCTCTGGAGGAGAACTGCCAGACTTTCAAAGCCACCTTCACGGAGGCATTCCAAGAAGGATGGGAAGGCACGGCTCCCTCGTGTCTCCAGGTCTCGCAACAGCTGCCTGGCCTGGTCCCTTCTGGTTCCTGAGCTCTGAAACAGCAAGGGTAGGGTCACTTCTCATTCTCACACTCAAGAGGAATGTAAAGAAGAGTAAATTACCTGCCCTGAGCACTCAAACATACATTGTAGATGAGGACCCCTGTATTAACAGGTGCTTAGGCATGGGTCTTACCTTTATCTCATCTAGCATATCTTGGGTAAAGACTCCCCTTGTCAGGAGCCCATCGTAAACGTCCGACGGGTCTAAGTCCTTCACAAGATTGGTTCTGTTGCGTTGAAGGATCTTTTTGTGTCTAGGGTCCATTCTGACCAAAACAGGAGACAATAATCCTGAAGACTAAAGAAAACACCGAAGAAGAATCGGCCTACACGAAGATGATAAACAGAAGTGAAAGAAAAAGTCCCACCCTACGGAAACCGTCCTGAAATAAACAAATCTCGACGTTGGAGAGAATGTCGTTTAATTATTTTTGGATATAAAGTAACTGGTCTAGTAAAAATGCAACCTTATTGGATTAACTACATCGCTATTGTAACCCTATAACCAAAGTAAGACCACTCATTCATCACAGCGACCGTATTCATCACAAGTAGGTTAGCGTTCGTATGCTAATATCGAATCAAATACATCCATCATCAGCTCTTCTGAATATGTCCAATATCCCTAAAAACGATCAAAGTAAATTGGCAAGATCTGAAACCTACCTTAGCCAGAGTTCTCCATACGATCTACTTGCACATTGCTCTTCCTTGTTTTCATCAGACACACGTCTGACGTCACATCTGATTCACGCAGTCGCATCGGGTTGACAGTCACGGAAGGACTGTAAAGGGAATATCAGGATTGTAAAAGCGGGATGTTGTAAACAGTTCAACGCATCGTTACAGACATTCGAAGAGACATAGTTGTCTGTGGTCAAGGTCAAGGTTTAAATATGGATTTTGTAAAACGGTAGTACATTTACTCTCAGGTGAGTCGTAAGGCATGCTGACCAAATTGAACTGACAGATATTATAAAGGCTAAATGTAATAAAGCCGACGTTATCCTCGACGTTAATTTAAGGAAAATCGTAGGAAAAGAGTAAAATGTTTTCTCGTTTTATTGTCTTGTGAAAATAATTCGTTATGTTCACTTGTCACTGGAATGCATGTGTTTGCAAACATTAACTACCTTTCTGACAAGTGATTGAAGTGCATTTTTTGATGTAGGCTACAGAAGCATGTAGCGTTCCAGTGCATGCTGTAACAAACAGTCCAGCTGTTAATTTGCTGTAAACAAAGAGGCACCACGTGTAGGCCTACTGTAGCTGACTAAACGGCTTAACTGTGCAAATTGCATCCATATGAATAGACTGACTTTTTCATTCTTAAGCATATCTTTGTATTCCTGCACTGAATTAAAATTTTATGTTCATTTGTATGTTTATTTAATGTTTATTCCCAGCCACAAGCCATGGTGGTGTTGAAGGTACCCTTGACCCTGCCTGCTGTGGTCATCTGTGCCCTCTTGTTTGACTTGGTGGAAACAGTCCCTCCTTTTGACCCTTACAAGGTGCTTGGCGTCACAAAAAGTGCCAGTCAAGCGGAAATCAAGAAAGTCTACAAGCGCTTGGCCAAAGAATGGTAGGCCTAACATTTCATCTTACTCATGATTGATGATTATGAATTCTGAAAACATTTCACATAAACAGCTATAATTTTCTCTGCCAGGCATCCAGACAAAAACAAAAACCCAGAAGCTGAGGATATGTTTATCAAGATCACCAAATCATATGAGGTATAGAAACAGTGGAAAACTTTACATGAATGTTTGTTCTTTTATGCATCTACCTTGACAAAGTACGAACTAGCTTGACTAGTTGAATAAACTGTTGCCTCCTCAGACATCGTGTATTTAATAACCATGGACCTCTTTGGTGTAGATTTTTTAAATGTGTGCTGTGTCACCAGATCCTTTCCAGTGAGGAGAAGAGGTCGAACTATGACCGTTATGGACAGACGGATGACACTCAGACATACGGGCACCATGGCCACCACCCCTTTCATGACCATTTCTATTTTGACGAGTCCTTCTTCCATTTCCCCTTCAACGCCAAGGATGGCAGAGACTTTGCTGACAGCAAATACATGCTTCACTTTAATCAATACGTTAACGACATTGTGCCTGACAGCTTTAAGCGCCCCTACTTGATCAAGATAACATCTGATTGGTGCTTCAGCTGCATCCACATTGAGCCTGTGTGGAAGGAGAGCGTGCAGGAGTTGGAACCTTTGGGTATGTATTAACAAACAATGCCATAACATTTTCATGCAATGTGCAAACATGTGCAACTAATGCGTTTTATTCCATTGTGAGGTGTCGGCATAGGTGTGGTGGACGTGGGCTACGAGAGACGGTTGGCCAATCACCTTGGCGCGCATCGTACCCCATCCATACTTGGTGTTATAAATGGCAAGGTGACCTTTTTTCACTATGCTGTAGTCCGACAACACCTCAGGCAGTTTGTAGAGGATTTGCTCCCACAAAGACTAGTTGAGAAGGTAAATAATAATAATAATACACACCCTTTCATGATGCAGTAGCTCCTATTCGGTACCTGCAGATTCCTTTTAGCAAATTGTTGTGTCCTGTGAATTGTTTCGCATAAAAACACTGCAAGTGCATCAATGTTTCAGGTGACAGATCGGAATAACCACCAGTTTCTGAACAGCTGGCATGAAATCAACAAGCCAAACGTGCTTCTCTTTGACCAAGTGGCCATTGTCCCACTGTTATACAAGGTAGTGAGTTACTCGAAACCTTCACGAATTTATCCACAATAACCGCAAACATCTGTTTATGTAAACTCTGTATTTCTTTATTTCAGCTCACTGCATTTGCCTATAAAGACTATGTGCAATTTGGATATGTGGACCAGGGTCTTACAGAGACAGTAAATCTGCTGAAACAGTTCAACATCAACACATATGCTCCAACAATGCTTGTGTTTAAGGAAAACACAGACAAGCCCGCAGACATTATTCAGGTTTGTCAATCATGTTGTCTCGATTACCACAGATCTGGATTTGTTAAGACATTTTTAAAAGGTCCTTCACCTTCTTTTCTTCCTAGGCTAAGGGGATGAAAAAAACCATAATTGATGAATTCATATCAAATAACAAGTTCCTCCTGGCTCCTCGGTTGGTGAATCAAAAAGTCTTTGACGAGATTTGTCCTGTGAAACAGTTCCACCGGCGCCGGAAGTGAGTCATGTTCAAGCATTATTTCTAGCAGAGTCGCAGAAACAGCACTCAAAGAGTATTCATGGACATTGTAGATTACCTTAATGACCTAAGACAAGTCCTAATATCTGCTCTTTAAATTCTATTATGTATTTCCCAGATACTGTGTGTTGTTGATCACAGGTGAAGAAGAGTCTTTTGTCACTGGTAATAAGGCCTTCCTTTCCCTGGCCTCCACCAACACCAACGAGGTGCTGCGATTCGCCTACGTCTACCAGCGCCAGCAGCAGCCACTGTGTGACACGCTGCTGAGGAACAGGGACAGCACCCCTCCACAGGTGTGCATGTGCAGGCCGTCTAAGACCAAGTACAGATGGAAGGTCATGAGATTTGAACCTTCTTGCAGTCGGATCCCAATGGATTCAGAAAATATATAAACTACCACCAGACGTTGTGACGCTTATGATAGTCAGTCCTCCTTGAAAGTTTCTTTTGCTGGGCCATGTTCAGATCAGAGTATAATTGAGGCAAAATGGTACTGACTGACATTATCTCCGAATGTTGTTGTAGTGCACATTAGTGTGATAGTAAATTGATGGCTGTGTGTCTGTCTGTCTGTCTGTGCTGAGGTGGTGATTTTGGAGCGGCGAAATGGAGCTGGCAAGGCCCTGTACAAGCCGGTGCTGAGTGGCTGGAATGGCAGTGAAGAGGACAAGCACAGGCTCCTGGAGGAGCTGCAGCGGCTCCAGAAAGACCCGTCTATCCTCAACCACGACGCCATACTGCCTGAACTCAACAATGAGTTTGCCTCTGTGAGTTCTGATCCCTCCCCTGCTGGCATCCCTTAGGAGTCTCTCAGGGCCATCCTTGTAAATGAAAAATTAGCCTTGGCCCAGATTTTGGTCTCTGATGAGTTTGGGTGTCATTACATATTAAAGTTTTGTAGTTTCACAACATACAGTGATATGTCTAATGGTGACAAAGACATCATTTCACATGCTGACAGACTGTCTTGCTTACTCTACTGTTCTAATCTACTATTCTACTCTACTGTTCTACTCTACTGTTCTACTCTACTCTACTGTTGTGCTTTACTGTTCTACTCTACTCTACTGTTCTACTCTACTGTTCTACTCTACTCTACTGTTCCACTCTACTGTTCTACTCTACTCTACTGTTCTACTCTACTGTTCTACTCTACTGTTCTACTCCACTCTACTATTCTACTCTACTGTTCTACTCTACTGTTCTACTCTACTCTACTGTTCTACTCTACTCTACTGTACTGTACTCTACTGTTCTACTCCACTCTACTGTTCTACTCTACTGTTCTACTGTTTGTCTTTCTAGATGTTTCTAATTCGATGGGTATTCGCAGCTTGTGATTACTTGACAGAAATCATTGATGACCTTCTTCACAATAACTGGTGAGTTGTTCTAGCAGTAAGTGCTTTTGAAAGAGTCTGTACCATTTTGCTTTAAGTCATCTGCCAGATCCATCTGTGCAATATCACATTTTTATGATCATGTGTGCTCATGTATGGTCACAGTCCATAATTCTCTGCTGTGCCGACCATATGATTTTTTTTTGTGGCATTTAAGAATAAAAAGATCACAGCAGTAGTAACATGTATATTGCTGTACACTGCACACCTGTACACTATTTTTTAACTCTTATGTAAATAAATTAAATTAAAACCCAGTTGGCGAGGGTTTTCTACAAAGTACTGTTTTCCAGATAAAACTAGGGGTGTGATTTGTCATAGACCTCCCTGTTTGACATTACAGTGATTGATGTGCAGCAACATCAACATTATGATTAGATTTATGATTTATGAACTTCTCTAGAAATGTTAACTGGAGAAAAGTCAACTCATCTTACAGATCTTTTCAAGAGACCAGAGGTAATTAGAATAAGTTCAGTTCAGGGTTCCAAAGCATTGGCATTGCTACATTTTCTTTTAATTTAATCAATTTTTGAACTCATTCAAGTATATTTTGTCTCAAGAATACAGATTTATAAGTTGAATAATATTTTTTTTTTCCTTCACCACTACATATACATTAAAATGTCACTTTCTACCTATGTTTATGTCCCAGGTCTCTAGGTTTTCCTGGTTTTGCTTAGCACTTTTTATTTAACCAACTTAGAAGTCTTGCTCCGTGACATAACCCGTTTGAATCTCTGTTACCCTTCCAAGCTGCCTTTCAACAGTTCTCTTACAGTTTTAACAGTTCTCTGGAATTCCTATATATCTTTGATTTTTTTTTATGCCAGTTGCTTGCTTATGAAAATGCTTTGTCTTGTTTTTATTATTGCAGGCGTGAGATGATGCCTCTGCTGTCACTGATATTCTCAGCATTATTCATCTTGTTTGGCACTGTTGTCATCCAGGCCTTCAGGTACAGCACTTTAACATGTTCTTGCCAAAATGTCTAAATTTGGAATTTTAGAATTGGGTGGCTAACCTGGTGCTGGCATTCCACAAATTGTAAGAGTTTCTGCTGCGGATAGGTTCCATTGCATTTCACTAGGTTGAAGGCAAAGATAATTACTGACTTGAGATCTAAAGATACAGCTGCGGTATTTGTGTGAACATGCCATCTAATGAGATGGTTCTAAATGCAGCATTTCTGCAAACCTCTTTAACAGCAGCTATATTGTGTAGAGCTTGATTTCAAATGAAAGTCCTTTGTATTTGTCGTGATCTAACCCTCTCCTCACAGCTCACTATTTGGCCAAAGAACTCTCAGTTTTAGAGTTTCAGACTAGAACCCCAGCAAAAATGATATAGGCTGACAAATGCTGGCTAGTGGGTGATGAGTATATAAGCCAGTGGGATTTGTGAGATTTAATTCTCTTGGGAGTGTCTTGAAGAATGAGCCTGAAGCCTAATTCTATTCATTGACATTATAATGACTTCCTGTGATTACTCTGTTTGATATCAGTGACTCAAGTGAGGAGAAACCAGCCAAACCAAAACCAAAAGACGCCTCAAAGACAGAAAATGGGTCACCAAACAATACCAGCACATCAAGGTAGAATTATTAAAAGAGCAAAACAGACTTTTTTTTACGGAGATGGATAGTTGTATTTTCTTTTCAAATGCCAAGAAATTTTAGGTTTTAATACTGTAATCAGCTTTTACTCTTTCACACAATAGTGGAAACATTTAACTGCTTGCACATTACAGTGTTACATGTAATTTGAGGGTAATTTTACATATTTTTGAAAGGATGTTAGAAGTTGAAAGGTGAACTACAAAATCCAGAATAGTAATGGATTCAGTTTTGTGTTATAACTGAGATTGAGATGCTCTAAGAGTGCATGTCCACCTGTTCCACATCCCCAGTCGTCCACCAAAGAAGAGCTTTGTGGAAGTGACAGAGCTGACCGACATCACGTACATGAGCAACCTCGTGAAATTAAGGCCAGGCCACATCAATGTGGTTCTGGTGCTGACAGATGCCACTAAAAACATTCTCCTGAGCAAGTTTGCTAAGGAGGTGTATTCCTTCACTGGGTGAGTGTTTCCCTCATGGTCCTCTGGATGCTATTATGGAATACCCAATGCACAGTCATGGCTGAACAGTTTTTTTATTCAAATGTCTCCTCTCACCAGGTGCCTGACGCTGCACTTCTCCTTCCTAAATGTGGACAAGCACAGCGCGTGGATGGACTCGTTGCTGGAGTTCGTCCAGGACGCCATGCAAATTGACGCGGACGAGGACGAGAGCGGCAACCGCAAGGTAGACTACACCGGTTACGTACTTGCCCTCAATGGCCACAAGAGGTACCTGTGTCTCTTCAAGCCCGTCTACACCGGGGAGGACCCTGACAAGTCGGAGGAAGAGGGGGCCGCCCCGGGGGCTCGATCGCGGTCCAGCTCACGCGAGGAGCACCAGCACCAGTCGCGGAAAGGGACGACGCGCCTGCGTTCCACAACACTGCAGATTCACCACAAGCTGGACCGGCTGGGTCTCTGGACGGAGAGGCTCCTAGAGGGAACCTTGCCACGGTACTATATCCCGGCCTGGCCCGGCCTGGACAAGATCACTGTCAGTAAGACTTAAACTCCTAGTTTGAGTAATATTCATGTGGAGGGATTGGGGTTTTGCTGATCGTTTATTTTGGGAGTCTGTTCAGAAAAAAAGGCATGTACAAAATGTAATGGCTGAGGGTTTCTCACAGTCACAGTATGTTTGAGTGCATGGGCCAGAATGGTTCTGTGTTTTGTGTCTTACTGCCTAGGATGGAGGCTGGATATATTGACAAGATCGGCAGAGCATTTGTTTGCTCTGTGAAAGGTTGCTGGTGTGGTCTGATAGACCGCAGTGCAACTCAAGCGGTTGGAATAAGTCATGCCATCTTTCCCTAGCATGCTGTGTTGTGTTTGCTGCTCTTCTGATATTTATCTCAATGTGTTGGAACACTGTGGATACTAGTAGAGTGCTAGACCTTACACTGCTAATCCAAACACATATTTATACTTCTCATTTCTGAGATTATTATTGGTGGCTCACAGATATCATTAACAGTTGAAACCTTTCTAGGCCTTAGGCAACTGCACTGTATACAGTAACAGTCTACAAGCATTTAGATATGAAGTTGAATTTTAGCATTTCAGTTGGATTGTTTGTGAAAAAGTTTTCCTTCTTATGCTCATCATCACAATGGAAAAGTTAAAAGGTAAGAGAGGATTCATGTAGCAAAAGCATTTGAATGGCCTGGATTATCTGTGCTGCAAGGGCCTAGTAACATTTTGACCACAGATCATCAGTATATCTGGACATTTTACAGTCCCATAAGATATACAATATTTTGAGTGTAAAGTCTATATATGACTTTACAGTGCTGCCAAGTTGATGCTGGACCAAAACAGCTACAGTACATATAAGTAGCATCGTTCACATTGTAAGTTTAACAGACATATCATCAAGTAAGAGACTGTGCAGCTATTCAATTGCACTTACACTGCCAATAACTAACCTGGTGATGTCTCTCTCTCTGAGAACGACAATGGTACAGTAGGTACAGCGAATGGTACAGAACGGTCATGGGAATCCTGGAAAAGTCATGGCATTTTTAAATCCAATTTTCCGGGCCTGGAAAAGTCATGAAATTCAGTCAATTTCTTGCAAAGTTTTGGAAAAGTTACGTTCTAATGAACTTCCATGTGTAACCTGAGTCGTGTAGTCAGGCACAGTCTTGCACCGGACTCAAACTCAGATGGGAGGCGGGCGTGCTCGCAAGGAGACAATAAATAGGCCCAACCCCATGGAGTGAAGTACGCAATTTTAGGTACTTTTAGGTTGTGTAAGGTCATGAAAATTTCAATAAGGTTCCTTGAAAAGTCATGGAAAAATATTAAAACATTGTCAATGACAATGGGTTGGAACCCTGGATGAGATGTTACTTGTTTTAAAGTCTTTGTGTGACATTTTGCAGACTTGTTTTTCCTCACAGACCAGTTTAGGTAAACCTGCCTTCCTTTTCAAGGCTGTCAGACTGTGTTGCACTATTTAAAAAACATAGCTGAGGTGGCTGTGATGCCAGCCAACTTACATTGACTCACATTAGTTGTGCACAGACAAGCAAAATATGACAAAGGGAGAAATTATTAAAAATGTTTTTTAATGTTCTTTATTATATAGCTTTGTGGGGTGGGGATAACTTTACCACAGAGAACTGTTCATAACAGGAAGATATTGGACAGGCTGGTTTCCTGGGAGATGTGTTTCCTGGCAATTATATTGGATAAGTTGATAGTATTTAACATTGACTAGACCTCATTTGTCTTTAAATATATCATTGTGAAAAAAGAGAATTGTTTATTTTTATGTCAATATTATGTTTGAAACAATATCTTGAACATTATGTTGTCAGCATTTTTAAATGTATGTATTTTTATTTTGTATATGACTTTAGAAACCTGTGTAAAGTATTAAATATAATTTATCTATAAACATATTTAATCTCAATTTGTCATTATTTCATCAAAGGTGAAGGAAGAAATGTATCTAAAATGGCTCCATCAAGGACATGAATATGAGCTTTAAACAAGATGCCAAAGTGATTTTTTTAAAGCCCCAAGACAACCCCCAACCCCAATGGTAACGAAGAATTATTTTAGATCACATTTTCATCACAAGCAGCTGTTGGGAAAATTAATAATACTTAATCTTCGGAAGGACACACATCATCTCAAAGAGGAGGTTGGCAGCTGTCAATGCTGTGTTACCTACGGGGGAGAAAAGGACCAGAGCCACTATGACGTAATTATCTCTGTGCTTATAACTTTGTTATCTGAATAAAAACTCTTTGGCTTCTCAGTACCTGTGGTGTCGTATGGCGGAGAAACCTCCACCAAATCACAGCCAACAAGGTTTAACCCACGGCAACCGCGGATGATTTCCAGTGCCTGCATGCAAAAAGGATAGAGGAGATTCACATATTTATTGTTTCGTATACACAACTTTGATGCTGAAGTGTGAGAAGTAGACAGTGACTGATAACCTGGATGGGTGTGAGGCCGGCGATCTCTGGTGTCCCTGTGCCTGGTGCGTAGGCTGGGTCAAGAGCATCAATGTCAAAGCTGAGGTAGACCGGTCCACTCCCAACCTGAGCGCGGACCTCTGCCATGAGGGGCACCAGTGATTTGTGCCAACACTCCTCCGCTTGCACCACACGGAAACCCTAATTGTCAGACACACATAAACAGACCCAATCTCCTCAAATGCTGGACTTTTCCCCAAATGAATGCATATACGAGTTAATATATTTTCAGGCATTGATTATTAAACCTCTCTAAATCAGTTTTAAGGTGTGTTCACTGAAGAGGTGTTACCTGAGCACGGCTCCACTCATAAGCATCTGGGGAGTAGCCTGTTCCACGCAGACCTATTTGGATCACCCTCTTGCAGTCTAGAAGCCCCTCTTCCACACAGCGCCGAAAGGGGGTCCCATGACCAATCTTCTCACCCAGGACGACATCACTTGTGTCGGCGTGGGCATCCACATGGATCAGGCCAACCGGCCCGTGTCTGGTTTTCAAATGGTGGAGTTGTTAAAAGGGGAATGATCAAGAGACTAACACAATTGCAACTTTGCAACTTTCCCACAAAGTCTATGAATTAGAAGTCAAGAAGTTAAATGTCAAACGTGTGTGTTATGTTATGTCATTAACGTGTCAGAAGATACAACATTTTTGAGTATGTCTGTGTGTCCATGTGTCTGGCCTTTCAAGGTAAAAATCATCTCTGAGTTTCATGGTTACAGTATGTAGGCTACATCACATGAACCTCCTACAGATCAGTGTGACTTCAGTACCAAACACACAATACTTTGGCATTCTCTGCTAGTCGTACTGCTGGTTATCTATGGTGGTACAGAAATGTGTCAGCATATGAACTCTGCTACTCCTTGGATGGTTTTACAAAGTCATGTGCAGCTCATAGGTAATAATGGCAATGGCATCATATTGGGCCATACTTACTTAGCAGCCACAGCCTGGAGAATTGGATACGCTATGGTGTGATCTCCTCCTACAAAGGAGATTTGACTTACTTAATTACTTCTCCTGAAAAGCATTTTTGACAAAGCACCCATGCAGCGATTGAATTCATTAATACAATTCTGAAAAGTTAATTATTGTTGGGAGGGCAAAAGTCACCTAAGGTGAGTGACTGTCTAAAACAGAGCCAACTGTAACCTTTGTGCTTTTCATACAAGAGTTGAATCATTAAATCGGGGATCCGAACTAAACAATACATGTTGCAGATTAGCTATTGAATGTTATTGGATTGGATTCAGTTGGATTTGAGAAGGTCCCTGACATATATTCGCTATATCATGTTGTGTACTCTCTCTCTCTCTCACCCATAGTCAGAGGAATGCAACCAGTGGCCAAGATTTTGTGGAAAGCTTCTCGAATCCTTTTGCAGGTGTCCTTTAGGTCGTACACATTGACATTGACATCACCAATATCAGCTACCACCAGAGATTCATAAGGTGCTGCCCTAGTACCACTGTTATACGCCCTGAGAAGGGCAGACTCTGCTCTGATCTGACGCGGTCCAAACCTAAAAGGGGTGAAATTCAGCTCTTTCAACTATGTACCAGTAACAGCAGAAATAAGAGATGGCAAAGGATAGGCTGAAATACAAGGAATCACAAGCTTTGACCGATGTCCATTAGCATATGCATTCGCAGTGCAAAAACTGTAAAACTGCAAAGTGAATCCAAAATAACAAAACTAACAAATATGTAGTGTTTGCACCTTGTTCCGGGTCGGTTTGAAGTGCCTGTGTCAATGGGAACTCCAACGAAAGCTGCGTCTAATCCCTCCGCAGTTTCTCGGTACGGCAATTTACCCATAGTGGCGATTCCAGAAACTCTTGCAACAAATTCAGCGCTTGGTGGCACGTTGTAGCTTCTCCCCGCCATTCCCCTTGAGAAGGTAATTTGTACTTGTCCTCTGCCATCATTTTGACTCAAATATGTCGTTGTCAGTGCTGATCCACGAGACACACATGTTTTGCTGCAAAACCGATGATCTAAGACGTTTAGCAATAATTTATTAGACTGTTTCAATGTAGAAAGCATACTTGGTCTCCAAGTTGACAAGCCTCTGAAAGCTTTGAATGATTCACACAAACTTGAAAACGATACAAATAAACAATCCCTTCTTCTTAGTAAAATACTCAGTGTAGGCTACGCACTACTGCCAAAGGTTAATGAATAAATATGATTGTCGTATCTACCGTTATCAAGAGTTCTACACTAGATAGTGCTAGACCATGTTACCCTACGATGGGCGTTTCCACATGCATAGTAATCATGGGAACTGTATTCCACTTTGCACTTGCATATGAGTTTTGAAAGTCGGTGCTAGGCTAAGAGAAATAGAAACTTATTGTGTGCACTACGAGTCCTTTTCATATTGAAATCTGACTCAGCCCACAAAAAAGCCTGGCGTACTGTTAACAAAAAAATATAAATGTATACTTTCTAAAATATGTTTTAATATTTAAAAAAGTTAAAGGAACAGGGAAAACGGAACACAAAACATCTTTATTTTGTAAAGATTTACATGAGCATTTATGCTCATCAATGACACCCAAGGAGTTATCAGGGAAACCTTGTAAGGAAGAGGAAATGCTAAAGGGTGATCACCAGAGTAACCAAATAAACCACATCGTACTTTTTACACAAATCAATCGAACTGTGATGGTACTGAAAATGTAAATATGAATCACTGCAATTACCACTAATTTAATTTCACACTTTTATAATTGGGAAAAGTTCTTTCAGTAGTTTTAAATGTAATGATGTAGTGGTCTGTTGACAAGGGGACATGCACAAACCTTACTACAGTTTGGCACAGGGGAAAAGTACAAGGTGTTTATAAACTGCTATCTAAAAAAACAGTTAGGCCGAAAATAACACATTTTGTGTGTTTGATGATAGATGACAAACTTACTTCGGTAAAAGCCTATACAGTATGTGTGCCTACTTCTACTAGCTCGAATGGGCCCTAATCACAGAGTGATGGCAGAGTGGAGCTCCCGTCCATACACGAGGAAGCCTATGGCAGTGCGCAGGTCCTCCAAGTCGATGTTGGAGAGGAAGCACCTCTGTAGTTCGGCCTCCACGGAGCTCCCGCTCGGGCCTCTGCCCTTCAGCAGGACAAAGGCGTCTGGCACAACAGCTAGTAGGACAGCTTACTTAGGCTGGCTCTGTCCAGGGTGGCCAGGGCATTTGTTTTATGTGCTAACTCTATTCAGATGTGTAAATGTTCAAATAAATAGTGATGTAGAATTATTTTAGATCACGTTTTCATCACAACCAGCTTTTTGGGGAAATTAATAATACTTAATCTTCGGAAGGACACACAGCATTTCAAAGAGGAGGTTGGCAGCTGTCAATGCTGTGTTACCTACAGGGGAAAAAGGACCAGAGCCACTGTGACATCATTATCTCTGTGCTTATAACTTTGTTATCTGAATAATGCTATCTCCTCTAACTAGTACTTAACTCGCACTTACAGTAGTTACATTTCTGCACTTTTTATTCCTTATGTAAAGTAGTATTTATTGATACACTAGGTCTCAATTGCTTGTAGCTTGATTGTTTTCTCCTTTGTACGCCGCTTTGGTTAAAGTGTCTGCTAAATGACTAAATGTAATGTAAATGTAATAAAAAGTCTTTGGCTTCTGAGTACCTGTGGTGTCGTATGGCGGAGAAACCTCCACCAAATCACAGCCAACAAGGTTTAACCCACGGCAACCGCGGATGATTTCCAGTGCCTGCATGCAAAAAGGATAGAGGAGATTCACATATTTATTGTTTCGTATACACAACTTTGATGCTGAAGTGTGAGAAGTAGACAGTGACTGATAACCTGGATGGGTGTGAGGCCGGCGATCTCTGGTGTCCCTGTGCCTGGTGCGTAGGCTGGGTCAAGAGCATCAATGTCAAAGCTGAGGTAGACCGGTCCACTCCCAACCTGAGCGCGGACCTCTGCCATGAGGGGCACCAGTGATTTGTGCCAACACTCCTCCGCTTGCACCACACGGAAACCCTAATTGTCAGGCACACATAAACAGACCCAATCTCCTCAAATGCTGGACTTTGTCTAACTGAATGCATATACGAGTGTGAATATTTTCAGGCATTGATTATAAAAAACTCTCTAAATCAGTTTTAGGGTGTGTTCACTGAGGAGGTGTTACCTGAGCACGGCCCCACTCATAATCATCTGGGGAGTAGCCTGTTCCACGCAGACCTATTTGGATCACCCTCTTGCAGTCTAGAAGCCCCTCTTCCACACAGCGCCGAAAGGGGGTCCCATGACCAATCTTCTCACCCAGATCGACATCACTTGTGTCGGCGTGGGCATCCACATGGATCAGGCCAACTGGCCCGTGTCTGGTTTTCAAATGGTGGAGTTGTTAAAAGGAGAATGATCAAGAGACTAACACAATTGCCAAACTTTCCCGCAAAGTCTAGGAATTAGAAGTTAAGAAGTTAAATGTCAAACGTGTGTGTTATGTTATGTCATTAATGTGCTGTGTCAGAAGATACAAAATTCATGAGTATGTCTGTGTGTCTGGCCTTTTGAGGTAGAAATCATCTCTGAGTTTCATGGTTACAGTATGTAGGCTACGTCACATCAACCTCCCTACAGATCAGTGTGACTTCAGTACCAAACACACAATACTTTGGCATTCTCTGCTAGTCGTACTGCTGGTTATCTATAGTGGCACAGAAATGTGTCAGCATATGAACTCTGCTACTCCTTGGTTGGTTTTACATGTGCAGGTCATACGTAATAATGGCAATGGCATCATATTGGGCCATACTTACTTAGCAGCCACAGCCTGGATAATTGGATACGCTATGGTGTGATCTCCTCCTACAAAGGAGATTTGACTTACTTAGTTATTTCTCCTGAAAAGCATATTTGACAAAGCACCCATGCAACGATTGAATTCATTAATACAAGTCTGAACAGTTAATTATTGTTGAGAGGGCAAAAGTCACCTATGGTGAGAGTGACTGTCTAAAACAGAGCCAACTGTAACCTTTGTGCTTTTCATACAAGACAACATACAAGAGTTTAATCATTAATTCAGGGATCCGAACTAAACAATACATGTTGCAGAGTAGCTATAGAATGGTATTGGATTGGATTCAGTTGGATTTGAGAAGGTCCCTGACATCTATTCGCTATATCATGTTGTGTATTCTCTCTCTCTCTCTCTCACCCATAGTCAGAGGAATGCAACCAGTGGCCAAGATTTTGTGGAAAGCTTCTCGAATCCTTTTGCAGGTGTCCTTTAGGTCGTACACATTGACATTGACATCACCAATATCAGCTACCACCAGAGATTCATAAGGTGCTGCCCTAGTACCACCGTTGTACGGCAGGAGGTGGGCAGACTCTGCTCTGATCTGGCGCGGTCCAAACCTAAAAGGGGTGAACTTCAACTCTTTCAACTGAAATGTACCAGTAACAGCAGAGATAGGAGATGGCAAGGGATAAGCTGAAATACAAGGAATCACAAGCTTTGACATCCAAAATAACAAAACTAACAAATATGTAGTATTTGCACCTTGTTCCGGGTCGGTTTGAAGTGCCTGTGTCAATGGGAACTCCGACGAAAGCTGCGTCTAATCCCTCCGCAGTTTCTCGGTACGGCAATTTGCACATAGTGGCGATTCCAGTAACTGTTGAAACGAATTCATCGCTTGGAGGCACGTTGTAGCTTCTCCCCGCCATTCCCCTCGATAAAGTAATGTGTACCTTTCCTCTGTCATCCCTTTGACTCAAATATGTCGTTGTCAATGCTGATCCACGAGACACACATGTTTTGCTGCAAAACCGAGGATCTAAGACGTTTAGCAATAATTTATTAGACTGTTTCAATGTAGAAAGCATACTTGGTCTGCAAGTTGACAAGCCTTTGGAAGCTTTGAATGATTCACACAAACTTCAAAACGATACAAATAAACAATCCCTCCTACACAGTAAAATACTCACAGTGTAGGCTACGCACTACTGCCAAAGGTTAGTGAATAAATATGATCTTCGTATCTACCGTTATCTACAAGGCCATGTTAACTCAAGATTGGCGTTTCCACATGCATAGTTATCATGGGAGCTGAGCTGTACCCCACGTTGTACTTGCTTATGAGTTTTGAAAGTCTGTGTTAGGCTAAGAGAATAGAAACTTATTGTGCACTACAAGTCGTTTTCATATTGAAATCTGCTCTGTTAACGGTTAACAACAATATATACATTTATACTTTCTATAATATGTTTTAATATAAAAAAAAAAGTTCAAGAAATGGGAAAACAGAACACAAAACATCTTTATTTTGTAAAGATTTACATGACCATGTATGCTCATCAATGACACCCAAGGAGTTATCAGGGAAACCTTGTAAGGAAGAAATGCTAATGAGTATTCACCAGAGTATCCAAATAAACTCGATGGTACTTTTTACACAAATCAATCAAACTAAAGTAAACTGTGATAGTACTGAAAACATAAACACGAATCACTGCAATTACCACTAAATTCATTTCATACTGTATTATAATTTTGAAGAGTTCTTTCGGTAGTTTTAACTGTAATCATGTAGTGGTCTGTGGACAAGGGGACATGCACAAACCTTACTACAGTTTGGCACAGGGGAAAAGTGCAAGGTGTTTATAAAGTGCTGTCTAAAAAAAGCAGTTAGGCTGAAAATAACACATTTTGTGTGTTTGATGATAGATGACAAACGTACTTCGGTAAAAGCCTATGCGGTATGTGTGCTTACTTCTACTAAACTGAGGGTAACTCTCCAGCTTGAATGGGTCCTAATCACAGAGTGATGGCAGAGTGGAGCTCCCGTCCATACATGAGGAAGCCTATGGCAGTGCGCAGGTCCTCCAAGTCGATGTTGGATAGGAAGCACTTCTGTAGGTCGGCCTCCACGGAGCTCCCGCTCGGGCCTCTGCCCTTCAGCAGGACAAAGGCGGATTGGCACAGCAGCCAGTCGCCCAGCTTACTTAGGCTGGCTCTGTCCAGGGTGGCCAGGGCACGTCCGCCCCACAGGCTGAGGTGAAGCATGTTGGCTGCCACCCGGGCACTCAGACGCTAAAGACAGACAAAATCAGAGGCAAAAATGTCTTACTTCTAAGAATGATGCGGAGGAACATTATATCAGAATTCTCTGGAATAATTAGAGAATCAGGAATCAGATTAGACGCAAATTTGTCCAGTGTTTGATAGGTGGCTCATAATGGTGGACTTGACAGTCCAGGTGCACATTTGTACTGTGTGCAGTGAGAAGCCTTCCTACACTATTGTCTGTGTTGGACACCTACCTTTTTGGGGTTCCTGCGCAGAAGCAGGCGAACCACCAGCTGTACGTCTGCTGGTGTGTTAGCAGGTAGTGCAGGAAGCTGCATCTCTTGATAGCTGCGTCCTTCCAGGCCATGTGGACAATAGAATGGGTTCTGCTGGCCGAAGATTTCGTAGCAAATGGTACCAACCGCCCACGCATCTGCTTTGCTGTAGTCAATGAAGACACCTGGCCCAGGAATGGCAGTGGCCACCTAAAATTCAGATGTTCTAATTGTACTGTTGTACTTCCAGACCAGACGACATTTTAGTGCCAAGTTGTGTGATGGTCTTACATGTCGATTATAGTCATCAAACCATACATTTTGAGCAATCATGTTGATTTTGACAACAAAATACCAATTTTCTCTAACAGTCTCTTTTAAGGCGGCATATTGTTATTCATACTATTATGCATTCCTACTGTGTCTCACTGGCCTCGTTGCTAATGTTACAATAGTAACACATTGCTATGCGCTACTTAGCTACTAGCAGATCAACTCACAGAATAACTAAATGGACAGAAAACACAGCACTTGTCCCTCACACATTTGCTGGGGGACATGATGGAAAGGAAGGTGGCTGGCATGTGCCTTTGAAACTGTCCAATTAACATGAACTGGCATGAGCTCTTACCTCTGGTGCCATCAGACATGCGTTGCCACCTCTGCTCACCCAGCGGCTGTTATAAGGCAGATGTAGACCACAGTTCTTATCTGCCAAGCAGCAGCCAAAGTCTGTTATCACAAGACGAGGGCAGCCACCTGCATGACAAACATGACAAAAGTCAACTCTTCACATCGTATCCTCTGACTGAAACAAAAAAAAGCTTTGGAATGGAAAAATGTGTGAGCTTGAATGCTTAAAAAAAGAGAGCAAGATTGTGCTAACCTGAATCAAACTCCAAGAGAATGTTGTCTGATTTCATATCTCTGTGGGCAATGCCCTGTATACACAGGTGATCCACTCCCTCCAGCAGCTGCAAGGCCATGAGGGTGCCATCCTTTCTGCTTGGGGTGCAGACCTGTAGGTACTGGCGCAGAGTGCATGGGTAACTAGGACAGAGAATCAGGGTATACCATGACGTAATACGCTTTACACAGACAAAATGACTGTCACTGTAAATGACATGAATGCATTTGAAAGCAGATGTATTCCTTTAGATGGCGATCACACTGAGACATGGTAGTGAAGACAGAAGCGAAAGATTGTTTCTTATGGATCGGCTGCAGAATGGGGGACACTGAAAACATTAGGGAGCTGAGAGCAGTGTGTTGATTCGCCTGCATTCTGACCAAACAAAATGGCAGTAGGAATGCAGTGAAACGGTGGAAATGCAGCATCGCCATTCATAACGACACTGATCATCACTCGCACTTCACTGCAGATGCAGTTTGATTCAAATCAAACTTTATTCATATAGCGCATTTCATACCAAGAGGCAACTCAATGCGGTTCACAGAAGGAAATGGAGGGGGGATACAAACACTTATGTTGATTGCTGTCTAACTGTGCAGCTGACAGCCTGAAACAAAGCTGCCAGTCAGCCGCACACAGCATCATGTTTAATGGTAGCCTGACGATGTCATACTCATAATTCTAGTCAGAATATGAGTCTGATATCGCTCCATTGGGCTGTGATTATGGGGCGTGTTTCAACCGAACCAGGAGAAAAAATGCCTCTTCGCTCAATTGGTTACCTACAACCAATCAGAACAATGTAGTATGTGACCAGGGCCAGCTGATAAATTAAACTTTTACCGGATCCCGTAGGAAGGAAGGCAAAAACATCTTTTCGATTGACAAATGCCTTGATCACGTTTCTTTGTTCCTCTTTCAAAATGAATGCACTGTCAATGTCTAAATGGACTCGAATCTTTACATTTCAGCTCTCCAGCGGCAGCCATGTTTGTTGTAAACGAATTCAAACCAAGCGCCTTTTTATGACGTGGTTGGTTACGTTACTGTTGATCATCTGTCCATCATCGTATAAAGCCCGCCTTGACAATTTGATTGCCACGGCAATGTCTGTCCGCAGATAGTTTCTCCTCAATGGAGTAATGCCAGACCGAACTTCCCAACCCAAAAATGTGTGGGCGGGGCTAAGTTCGGTCTGGTATCCAGGCTAGTTTAATGGTGGAGTGAGCTTACTTTTTCATGACCAGGAATAGAGTGCGGTTGTTGCCCATGCCCATGGGGTTCAGCCGGGTGGGCAGCACATCTGGGTACTCCTCCGCAGCGCCTGGCAGCAGGGGCACATCTGCAGTGAACGCTCTGTACACTCGGATCACGTTGGGATGCGCGGGAACAGTCTTAGGCACCCACCCGAAATGCCTGCATGTGGAAAAAAAAACAATCAAAGCTGATAAGTAATTAAACACATCATAGGGGCTTGTAGATGAACGTTATGCGAACACCAACCCATTGAGACTGAGCTCTCCTTCCTGCTGCTCGAGAGCATGGGGAGTTGCAGGGACCAGCTCCTGAGACATGGAGTTCAGGATCGCCTCACTGGAGGAGCCAGCCTGGAATGAAAAGTAGATTAGAACAAATTTGAATGGAAATTGAGGAGTTTTACAGACACAAAGTACAAAACACTCATTCTATTGGGCAAGGGTCCTTCAAAGTAAGGATACAAGTTATATGTACCCCCATATTCCACATCATTTTCACAGCAAGGGGGTAACTAGTTGGGCAGGGGACCCGAGGAGGTGCAGAGTCTTCATTGGAGTTGGACTTCAGTTCCACCAAGGAGCACTTCTCACTCTCTCTGGGGACAGCGAATGGTGCTGCTGCCTCATACACAGCAGCATTACACCCTTTGCCAATTTGCTTTCCGATAACATAGTCCTCCAGTTTATACCCAGACACAAAAGACTTCAGTGGCCTCTCAAACTTCTTCTTCTGGAACAGTGCCTGAATAAGATGATACATTAAGTCAATATGTTATGTTTATGGAATATCTATGTTTTTTATTTTTTAGGAATAGTAATAAATATATACGCATTGTGTTATTGGGCACCAAATGCTGCGCGTTCATTTTACCATCAGTTGTAGCCACAGTCCCATTTTTGTTGACACAGCAAACACAACTACCCACCTGAATTTGTTGACATGCTGCGTCACTCTTCCTGTCATCCTCTAACTGCTGTTCGATCAATCCCAGACCAACACCGAAAGCTAAGAACACAACCCTGTTTCTGGGTGAGCCTCCAATTAATCTTCTGAAACCACCAGACTGTAGCTGCGCTGCCAAACCACTCAGAGACATTCGATAATATCGGTAGCGAGCAGGCAAAAAGGTCTGAGGCTGAACGCTACGGGACGGTTGGCTGACCCGTAAACGCTCACCTCGGAACTTCGCTGCAAGTCGGCCAGCTGGTTTCAGAATCCCTAGCTGGAAGGCCGACCGCCCCAGTTCCATGCCCCGGCTAATAGCATGTTTAACCGACATATTTTACCACTAAGTAGTAAAATAATCGATATTTAATAGAATGATTAGTTGATCTTGTCTAGGTCGCACGTAACATTCCCAGGCCTGCTTGACAGACAAGGACAATGTTTACGTAAATGTTCACGTCACATAATCCCTATTTTACGTCTGTCAAAATAAAAGTCACTAAATACCTTGCGCCCTGGAACAGGTAATCCTTCACGCCTGATGTCTTGACTGAAAGGTTTGCAGATTGCTGTATCTCAGAGCTAAGTAAACGACCCTGATAGGTTCAGTTTAAAAAAACTTCTTATGTTTTCTGATGTCAGATTATTCAATCCTTCCCAAGGAAAAAGTAGTAGTATCATAGCAAAGAACTACAAGGCTAAACTGAAATGAAATCTATCTTTCTGATACTCAGAGGTTTTAGAACTGAGAATAAGTTCAAAACTATTAGCCTAATGAAATGGATCTTATCTTCTCTCTACATTTGAAAAAGTAAACAGTGTGCATATTGGAACCTAAAAAAATGCATTTAAGTTTTTAAAGTTAAGAAATTGAAAAGGTTGTGAGTTCGGAATGACCCAAATCATCAGAGCGATGTTACATCAGATTTGTGTGGAAATTGTGTAAACTCTTGGTAGGCTACTGCCACAGAGGTTATTGCAAAGTTAGTTGTAGGCTCTTGCCACACATCCTGCATGCGGACAATATGGGTTCAATTCAGGGTTAACTTTGATGTGATGGATCAGCCGAAACTGATGCATCATCACACATTTATTCAGTAAATCAGTCAGTGTGCACAAATAATACTGGATTTTTGAATTGGATTGGTTTGATATCATTTTTTGACTCTGGTGAAACAATCCCCTATGTCAGTGTCTAAATCAGGGTCTGGGTTATTGAGTATTGGTCAAACTAAGGATAAACTAAATCCTAAGAACAACATCAAGTTTTTAGGAGCAACTAAATGCCAGAAGATCAACATTTGAATAGGTATAAAAGTCATTTATTTGATCATTCTTTATCAGCAAAAGGAAAAAACGAAATCAGGATAAATGGTCACTTCAGTAAGCGACATCATTTATTTAAATTAAATTATGCCCATGCCAGGGTCATGTATGAGGGCCATACTGTATATCTACATACGCATTATGTCATTCCTAGTGAATGTATTATGTTCAGAATCACACACTTAATTATGAGCAGTAACAGCTTAACAGAGACCTATCATCATCTTTTTACCACTTGTACACCATGGCTTGTTGCTTGGTTTTGATCTGTGCTCTTGCTCTGGAGATCACTTGATTTGTAAAATGAAAGTTCAACATCAAGTTTGTATTTCTGCAATTCTAAATGATGTGTCATGGGGCGTCACACTTTGGCCCCTTTCAGGTCCGCAGGCCCAAATGACACTGGAAGGAGCTCCTCTACACTCATTTTAAGGAAGGATCCATCAGGCTTTGTCAAGTAGACATCCCAGTGTGCACCAAACTGAAAGACAAAAGTATGGCAGCTGAAGTGTTTTTTTTAATATATATATGTTGGCGGCTTTTAAACAATTACACATAGTGAACTAGTAGCAACAGATCAATGATTTTTACTTGAGCAGTTGTAAAGAAACGTTTGTTTAAAGATTGGACAATCATTGTGGCGATGAATGCCATATACAAGGCTGGGCCGAGAGTTGCATGAGTAAATACGAAACCACTGAATTAGAACAGCACTCACCTCTCTCATGAACTGCCGACACCCTCCACATGGTGAAATGATCTGTTCACTGAGATCACTGTAAAAAGAAAGACAATTTACTTCCTTTTAGAAAATTTAGCATTTTAGAAATGGTATTTTTTATTTTATTTATTTATATTTGAAACAATGTCACATTTTAGGAATATCACTCAAACTTGCATCACCTGGCGATGGCAATGGCCCTGAAATGTCTGTACCCCTCCGAGACAGCCTTTGAGATGGCAGTCCTTTCGGCACAAATTCCTAGGCTGTAACATGCATTCTCCACATTGCAACCTAGTAGGATATGAAGCAGAATTTCCAGTTGATTGAGTAAACAGTACATTGTATACTTGTATCTGTGTATCAATAAGCCACTCTTGCTGTCACCAAGAACAATGGACTTATTTATGCCCACTCGAATCCATGCACAATGTGACAACGTGAGGGACATCTTTTTGTGATTTCTTGAAATGTGAATTGAGGTAAAGAAGGTATAAATGTCAACAAATGACATTAATGATCTGTCTGTGTAAACAAGCCCAGATCATTAGCAATCATTAATTGGTCCTCACACATCTTTGTATAGAGACACACAATGGACCCTCTGTTTGGGAATTTGTATATCTTGGTCACATTTGCATAAATTCGCCCTTACTTTGCCACCGATACTGACAGCATTCACAATAAAACAATCTACAAAAACCTTTGGACATTTGAAGTATAAGTGAATCTGGGTTTCTGTTCCCAAAACAACAACAACTTTTTCCTGTGTAGGGTAATTTGTGTTGGAGTCACCCCGAATTTCCCAAGAGAATTACTTCCAGAGAGAAAACTATTATGAAGAAACTGTGTGTGTGTATCTCACGGTGTGTGGGATTGCATCAGATCACATTAGATCTGGAGATCAATTCATAAACTGAAATAAAGAATATGTATCACTTATAATACAACTGTAAACTTCTAATTGTATTCTAAGATGATTTCCTTCTAAGTGATTTCCTTCTAACTGTCTTTAGCCACGGAGCTATACAAATGGACCATTTGTAGGGATATTCTGTATTCTGAGTTTAATCTCTCTAAAGTCCATTATTATTTAGCCCTAACTTGACAGTGACTTACATAGCTTTTTTGTATTTGATAGAAAAGTGTAACTAATCTTCCTGGTCTCCCTTGTTTACAGTTTTCTTTCACAAGAGCCTGAGATGGAATCAAATTAAACCAGCATTCACTGTCTCACCTGTAAAGATCATTCCATTGGGTGCTAAGACTGCTGCTCCAACTCTGAACTTGCTGTATGGACAGTAAGCAAATTCTTTAGCTTCTTGTGACTTGTTAATAAGCTCCCCAATTATGTTGCCATCTACATCAGCCACTGCTTTTGTCTCATTGATCCTCCCTTTGCCTCTCTCAAGGTTTTCCATATCATTACCAGTCTGTGACATCCTGTAGCAGAATACAACCACACCTCACACACTCATTTTAAAGATACAAGCCACAGGGCTGTTCATGGGTCAGCCCCTACATCAGCATTAGAATAGAGGGAGGGTCCAGCTGCAGATGAGTGAATGGGCAGTGATGCACTTCCTCAGGACTTTGAACTACTCACATAGCACACAGTTTTGCAATATTAAACCAATGCCAAAACAAACTCACAGCCCAGAATCCATAGGTTGGGATGCTTTTCTAAACTTTTATTTAAGATTTTGTGTTCGTTTTTAGATAGATTTTGTATCATACATTTTTGAATACACCAAAAGGCATATGAAAATACAATGGGAATGGTGAAAGGAAACTAAGCAGAGTGAAGTTCTTTGTGTGTGCAGACTATTTCACATTCTTGGTGTTCTCTGGGGTGAAGTCCTGCATGTGAACTATAATAGTACAAATCCAATTTGAACACATCACACAAAAATCCATGGCCTACACATTGCAGCTTGACAGGCAACAGACTCTGGTCAGCTGGGACACAGTGTTAATGAGACAATGAGTAACTGCCTGCTTCACTTAAGCACATGCAAGCAGGTGACTTTAACTTTGAGAGCGTAGTCTTTTGATTTGGAAGGTTTTAGCCTAACACTAGCCTCCTCTCCTATCACATTTGACCTCATATCATCACATCTGATGTATAAAAGACTTTAGTGTCAAAATTGTTTAGTATTCATTTCTTTGTTTTCACACAGCAAAAGCTGTATTTAACATTGTTTGGTCCTGAATCACATGTCAAACATTTATAACAAGAGGATTTGTGTTGTCATAAATTATCTTTGGAATCTTGTAAATTTTTTCACATTGGCTCCCATCTCTGAATAGAATTTTTATGGATTATTGTCCATAATCCAGTTGATCCACCTGGCGTAATTCCTCACTCTTGTGTAAACCCCAGGGAAATATGGGTTGGCACAGCTGATTCCCCAGGACACGATGCCTTCAAATCTCCCACCGCAGATGAGAGGTCCTCCTGAGTCACCCTGTGAGAAAGACAAGTAAAAAAAAAAAACAGATTTAACATTTGCCCATTCACTGACAATTCACTTTTTTTGTTTTCAACCACCTGGCAGAAAACTTCAAACAGATTTGAGGAGATCTGATTAAATGTCACATTTACATTTCCCCACTTTTTGTGTAAATTTCCATTTTGTGAAGAAGTTTGTGAATTCAAAACTATCGTCTGTTAGCTAACGTATGAGTCAACAAGTATCTCAAATGCATGCGTGGCTTTTTGTCATTAGCTTACACACCTGGCACGAGTCCTTCCCTCCAAGGGGTGACCCCGCACAGAGCATATTTTCAGTGATCCTCCAGTAGTAGTAGTAGTGGCAGTATGGGATGATGTCGACGTCCACTGCACGCAGCACTGGAGACAGGTAGTAGCTGTAGATGCGCGTGACCCCCCAGCCACTCACAGTGCAGGTGTCGCTTCTATCCACTAAAGGGTCCGTGTCGGTAGGCAGATAGGCTGGCTGCACGTTGGCATTAAGCTGGGCAGGCCTACTTAGCTGGCAAGCAACACAAGAGGGTCAAGCCACTGTGCCTCATCACGGCCCTCCATAGCATACTATAATGATCTTAATTCATCCATAATCATATTATAAATGTGATGCTGATTGCGAACTCTTAATCATAGGGGGGCGACAGTGGTACAGTAGGTAGAGAAGTTGTTTAGTAATCAGAAGGTTGCTATTCGATTCCCTGTCGAAGCGTCCTTGAGCAAGACACTGAAACCCTAATTGCTCCTGATGTGCAGTGTGCCATCAGTGTAAATGTAAAATGTGTATACATTGTAAGTCGCACATATGTAAGTCGCTTTGGATAAAAGCGTCTGCTAAATGACTAAATGTAATCTGAAATAGTATTAGTATTTAGTAGTAGTTTATTACCATGATGAGCATGATGTCATTGTTGAATGTCCTGTAGTTGTAGTTGTAGTGCACAAAGATTTTTGAGACGTTGAAGACTTGCTCAAAGCCCTCCACACTGGCAAGGCTGTGCTCACTTAACACCACCTGAATGAGTGAACTCCTGAAGAGACAAAAAGCAGTGTGACAATTTGACTTCCAAAACTAACACATTTTCTTTAGTGCTTTGTGTATTGATCCCATTAGGCAGTGTATTCATTCATGAACATTTTTAAGCTTCAGTTATGTGGTTCATGTGTATTAAATTGCGATTCTGATTAGTCAGTACTAACTGAATTGTTCATGGACAGTGAGCCCAAAGAATCCAAAAGCATTGGTGTAGTGCTTACGGTCTCCAGCAGTGGGCAGCAGACACCACCCACTGGGCTGCAATTAGGGTTCCTCCACAGTAGTGGTTCTGCTGGTACTGGATGGAGGCCTGGTATTTGATTGAGTATGGCTCAACCTCTTGACCTCCAATGATCCTTTGCTCCAGTGTCTCTATGTGTCATAGCCATCAAGAGAGGGGAAGAGAATGAGCAACAAATGTTCGTCAGATTTGTCATGTGAAACAAAAATGAAAGCTGAAACAGCTTGACCTTTTTTTAAAAACAATACAGTTAAACAAGACCCCAATGCACATCCCATTATCGACATTTCAATCTTAGTTTTTCTCTCTGTCTATCTTCCTTTCTACGTCACTCTCTCATGTTTGTTCATATATCCAGAGATGACTCTTACTCTAGGTCTGAGAATTTGGGGAAATTTCAGGTGAAGCTCCATATTTAATGTGAAAGAAAAGAGTGAAAGTGCTTTCTGCTAGCATATCACTTTTCTGCTTGTGTCAGGAGAGGCCTTTAGATATACTATTCTGTGGGTCATGGGTTATACCGGGTGCCTAAGTGTCTAGTTAGAGCCTCTGGCCATAGAAGGGCCTGACCTTCAGAGGAGAGTATCATATCTTCTATCATAGCTGTTGTTTTCCCTACCCAATACGGTCAGCAAATGTGTAACTGCTGTGTGCAACTGTTTGATGTGTGATAATTGTGGGCTAGGTCAGTCGCTGTGGCAACATCTTGAGGAGACGCATGGACAACTTCATCAGCATCTACCTCTGATGGCTTAAGAAGACTTTGAAACGTATCTAGCAAACTGAGTATCTTTCAACCGTTATTCTGCATGTAGTTCTATTTTATCTGTGATTAATAAATGCCTTCAAGATTCTCCTCCAGTGCCACTTGAAGTCATGTTTTATTCAGGGAAACAGTCATCTTTATTTTCAGTTTAGCTCAATTAAGAAACACAACGCAATTTGAGAAAAATCTAAATCCAACAACAACAGTGTCATGAATAACCTCAGTAAGTCAAATGCCCTAATATTCACCTCATAGGCAATGTCATTTCCTCACATACCACCCCATTATCTGTGTCTTTTTTTACGCATACTATAGTTGTTACTGTTCTCACTCTCATCCTGTTGGCTCTCATCCCCATTATTTTACTATCTGCACTACCAGTCCTTCATTATCCATTCCTGAACATCTTGATTTAACTCATCCGTCCGAGAAGGCGCTCATTAGATGAATCAGGTGCGCCAGTGCTGAACTACAATAAAATGTCCCCAGCTGATCACAGCTGAAGAGCAGCCTAGAAAAAGTGCTGACTCAGCAGATGGTCAGCCTGAGTTGCAGTTTGGAGCTTCAGTTTCCAAAACCATCTTTATAGCGTGAGAGACTATGGCAGGTGCAGGGGATGTATAGCCGTCTGTGCGAGACATGTGAATATGGGAAGAAGAATGCCTACCTACCTCTAATGGTGAATGCAAACAGGAACAGAGCTGTTGCTTGAAGGTAGTGACCCATGTTAGCCACTCCTGTAACAGAAAGATGTACTTACTTATATACTTATATATATATATCACACACACACACACACACACACACACACACACACACACACACACACACACACACACCCACACACACACACACAGTAAATACATGTGTATGTCTTGCTGAAGGAACCACCAATCATGAAAGATCAAAAGGTAAGACAAACAAGAAACAATTTCTGATGTTGTAAGATCAATGTGTTGCCAATACAATTTATGTGGTTTAAAAGAAATGCAAAGCATGTTGGTAACCCATTAGAAGAGTTCTCAGACAGCTAAAATTGTTATCTATTACCTTACATGTTTTATGTAAGATGTCCGATGGTGAATTTTTTCTTCAGCAAGGCTCATGTCAATCATACTTACTGGAAGATCTTAATGGAAGATGCTTTCTCACTCCTCAGGTTGTCCTCGACTGGTCTTCCACTCACCTTGTTGTTGATTTTTATAATGAAACCATATCCCACTTCTCATCTGGGACTGGCCAATAAGACTTCTCATAATCCATCTATCCCACAATGCAACACAGGCTGACCTAGTACATGACAAAGCTATGTGTCCTGCGGGATTATATTGCCAATTCTTAGGGCTCTTTTTGATGGCCCCCTTTGGGTGTATTGTTGACTGTGGCGTACAGAAACAGAATACTTCTCTGCAGTCAAACCCAAGACCTTAACAATATCAGGGTGGGAGAAGCATTGTTTTGATGGAAATATGGGTGGTGTGAACTGTGTTCCATGAGGAACAATTGTGTTTGTTTGGATTTGGGTATCATGTGTGGTGGTGAAATGGCTTTCAGCACACACTCTACAATGAGAGGATGTTTCAGCTCAGAATAAGTGTTTGGTAACATGCACTTTACATCCAATGTCTGAGAGACTACTAGCTGTCATATTTATTTAGCTGTCATCACTTTAAATGTCAAATGTCATGTCAAATCTCATATATACTGTATATATATCACTATTCAGGAGTTAGAATCCCTAATTTCACTCTCTCTCTCTCTCTTTCTCTCTGTCTGACTCTCTCTCTATCAATTTGTTGGACTCAAAAAGAAAGTAATCGGTTCATTTTACTGGAATTTCAGAAAGAAAGAAAGAATTTCTGAGAATTGTCAGGACTACAATACATAATGGAGCCCTAACAGAACTACATACTGGATCACTTACAACCAAACTGTGTAAACTTATTTGCTTTGAGATTTTTTATAATAAATTTCAAACACTTTCAACAGAAAGTAGTCTCTCATGTCAAGCATGGATCTCCTCTATCACTTCATCGTTAGTAGTCATCAAAACACGTGGGTAAAAACTGGACAAACATGAATCTTGCCATATGATCTCAGACTTTTCTGGCAAACCTTTGGCCTCTTTGTTCCTTAGCAATCATGGCCTAATTCTGGACTTCCGCATGTTTTCAGTACACTGTACACTGTACTGAACTGGCTGTTGGTAGAGTTTAACATTTGATTCTTTACAGGAACCGGGTGTGTGTGTGTGTGTTTTTTTTTTTATTTGGGGGGGGGGGGTGTTGGTGGAGGTGGTGTCTGTGTCTGTTGAAAAAAAGATCAGGCAGCAACAGTGTGACGATGTGATCGTCCCTACGGTTGAATATGCTCTCTGGCTTCCATGCCATTGAGCCAGGCTCTTTGGTGTGGCGGAGTCCGGGTGGGGTGACCACGCTCTCCCTTCGCTACAAACAGGAAGACCAATTTGACAATGGGACGATGCCAGTAAAACCAAACATTTCAAAATGATCTTGGAAGTCTCCATGCGGGAGCATTACCTCTTTCACATATGTGGTTCTTACAGATCATTCTCTGATGAATATGGGCTGCCAGGGATGGAGGTAGATTGCTTTCACTTAGGAATCTGTCAAACTATCTGCTCCGGAAACGTTGTTCATTACTACACAGAATCATATCAATGTTACAAGTTGGTCATATTTCAAATTGTAGCATTTATAAATCACTTTTAAATATGGGGGTATGGGTTTCCATAAACAAAGTGAGTTATCCCAAACTAAAATTCTTTCCTCGTGAGTCGCCATAAAACCATGTGAGAAATGTTGCCATGTGACCCCTCGAAGTCAAAGGTCAAAGGTGAGGCTGCTTTGAGGGTTAACAACCTGGAACACGCTGAGGTCTTGCTTTCCTGTGCGTGTGTGAAGAGAGGGCAATAGCAGGTCCGCTGCAGCACTGATAGGGCCCTACAGGGTCTACTACTGAGACAGAGCAAAGCCCTTAGCTCAGCACATCAGGGCAGGGCCAAGAGAGGCGGGGAGAGTGGAGAGGTAGCCACAGTGTCAGACACAGAGGGAGTCATTATAGCCATGGAGGATGAGGGGGGGGGGGGGGGGGGGGTGCACAGAAGAGCCTTGTCAGGAAAGGTATCCAATCTGTCGGCCATCATTCACTCTCTCACCTGCTGGCACTTCTTGAGCTCAGACTTATGCTGCTGAATATATTTATATTCTCATTTGGTTATATAAAGCAGCAAAAAGTAGTTCTGTTCCAAAACTAGCAAGCAAACTGCCTAAAAGGCATGCAAAAACTTTGCAAATATCACCAACAGCCCAGTTGGCACTGATAGAAGCTTGCCAACACTGTCAATGTCATGCTGTGAAAGCTTGAGGATGGTACCAAAACTAGTTGCCTATAAAACGCTACCTCAAAAAGTGTCAAATTGTTGCTTATATATTAGGTTAGACATTTTTCCAGAGGTACATTTAATGGAATTTTGTCCTTTGATAACTTTTACCCATTGTGGAAAATCCGACAAAGTTTCTGAAATAATTTAGTTGGAAAGTTAATTTAATTGTACCACATTCAATGATTAGTTGAATGGGACCATTGTTTTTATGTGCAAAACTCACATATAGTGAGACAGTTTCTTGTCATACATTGAAATATAGAGGATATTAACAGAAGTCTCAATGCACTATTCAAACATATTGATGTATTTTAGAATAAACTATTTACTCAAAAATCCGGCGTATTTGTGCTGAAAGATTTCCATACTGCAATTGGTGGCTGTCACACACACCTCAGGTGACTTCCTAACTCCAGGTGTCAGTGTGACACCAGGACAGGGACCATGATAACATTAGTATTTTGGGAAATTCTAGCGATAATTCTTTGGTGGGTTATACAGTTTATGTTTGGTCATGTTTTAAATGTTCTTGGGCAGGATATCCTAAAATGTCTTACAGTATCCCCCTTTGGCTAAATAGCATCACATCATTTGTCTTTCTTTGTCACGAATGTCACAGTGATGCCCAGCGCCAGAGAAGACCTGCCTGAGCGTATCCCCCCTTTGGCCACTAGGGCGTCTTACCTGCAGCCGAGACTCACACCTTTGCAAAGACCACTCATTACCCTTTTTACACTTAGTACTAATTAACTAGTTACATTTAAGTTATAATGATGGTTAATTAATATATAGGTATAAGTTATTTCATGGCTTGTAAACAGGCTGTATTTTCCTTATTAGTTGTTGTTTGTGCTTCCGTGTGATTATGGGTAATTAAGAGAGAAATCCCTGAGCGTGTGCATGCACGTGTGTGTGTGTGTGTGTGTGTGTGTGTGTGTGTGTGTGTGTGTGTGTGTGTGTGTGTGTGTGTGTGTGTGTGTGTGTGTGAGGGGGAGAGCCAGCGAGGAAGAAAGGAAAAGTGCTCTTGCATACTGTGTACCTGAGATAACAGCAAACAGTAAGAGGCGGCTGTATCTGTTTGTGTTTGAGTATGTCTATGTTTATGTATAAGAGGAGAGGTAAAGGATGATGCACATGAGAGAGTGAGAAACAGTAGGACACTGAGACAGGTGTTAATGAGAGAGCAAGAGAAAAGAGAGGGGGAGACAAAAGAGAGCAGTTGTCTGTGTCTGTCTTATGTTAACAAAATGAACTCAGAGGGTTATATAAGGTAACATAGATAACATAACATAGGTATACAAACAACAAGTAAGCAAGATGCTGAAAATACATTGAAATCAGCTGACACATATGCAGGAGGTTTGTATGAGCAGCACATTGTTTTTACTGTATGCCTCCTATTGGTTCAGATGAAATGAAAGCTTTAAGCAAGGTTCCATCAGAGGGACTTGAAAATTAGAGTCACTTGTTGTTTTTTATAAAAATAAATTCCCCAACAATGTTGGCGTGTTTATCATCTCCATGTGTTCAGTGACACACAATCAGTTTTACGTCCGGTTGTGACATCACCCAGTTATTGTTTTCCTCACCCAATCATATTTTTTCTTCCCAATTTTCTCACTAATGTTCTTCTGTGTAGCATCCAGTGTGTCGGTGAATCATTGTTTCACCCAAATATCTCACTATCACAATCCCCCTGTCTGAATCGTCTCCCACCAGTAGAATCACCAGTTTATATGTTTAAACAGTCCTAAAATAATACATTTCTGTGTTTCTGTGTAATTCTGATAGAACTTCTGTTTAGGTGACATCCACGTGCATGAACCTCAAGCATTATTGGTATCAAATATTGCAGACACATGTAATTTTCTATTATTGGTAAGAGTGAGCTGAACCATTGATGATCATATACATGTGTGTCATTAAAAAAATCCAATTCGAAGTCCATTCCACTCTGTTGGATGGTTTATCTAAAAGGCAAATTGCGTATTTTGCATTTGCAAAGCCAGCAGGTTAGCAAATAAGCAAGTTTGATTGATATAAAGTTACAAAGCAAGAACAATTTCCCTGTCCTTCCACACTCTGACATCTACTTATAATGTTGGATGAAAACAGAAATCTATTACAGGACATCAGAATGTTGTCACCCTCGTAAACAAATATGATTTTTCCAATTCTAATCTCCATGAGGTGTTTCAGCTTGATAGATGCCCCCCCCCCCCCCTAAAGTAATTAACTGTACAATACCCTTGCCCTATAGTGAGAGATTTCTGATCGGGTACTCTGAAGGCAGGAGAAGATCATAAGGTCACGGGTGGGGTTAAGCGCTGAGGTCTCATCCTCTGCTTCAATTATATATTGTTCTCCCGCCGGGACAGCGTGGTGACCATGGCAACGGAAATCGGAACTTAGAAACCTGAGAGTTGGGGTGTGCCCCCTTCCCATCAGAAGGAATCAAGGTAACAGCAGTGGAGGATTGCCTTTCAGTATAGTCTGTTCCCTGTAGGTCCACATTGTCTCACTATGAATCTTCTTGCTCTGTTACCATGCCTGTTGCTGGAACTGCTTGTTGTGAAATGTAAGTTAAATCTGCTTTAAATCTTATAGAATTGTCTCCCTTCCAGCAGCTGTTTTATAACTTTTTGAGTGTATTCATGTCAGTTGGGATCAGGGCACGGCATGATGTACTCATGGCATCATTTTAAAAGTTTGAAAAACGTGCATCAGAGAAAAACAAGCTGAGAAAGTGTATGCTAATGATACATTACATTATATTGCATGGTATTACATTGGTTTGTATGGTGTACTCAAACTGTCAGTTATCAGAGTGTGGTTCTTTGATGTATGTAATCAAGGGGTAATGATGTATATAATCTCCTGTTATGTGATTTTACTAGAGAGCAGACATCTTAATGTTTATAATTACTGATTATGGAAAACTAATGTATGTCTATTACTAGTATGTCTAGTATTCACTAGAAAAACTAGTATGTCTTTGATACTACAAAACCGATCTGTTGAATGTACAAATTATCATGTTTTTAATGTTGTAATGTAAGGAGAAACATAATAGGCAATCAAGTCAGAAGCATCAACTTGGATAAGAGCTGTACTAATAGGTTTCATAAGATAATCCGATTTTTTATTCACACAAAAGTTGACAACTTGCAAGATTGCTTACAACACAGAAAATGGAAATGTTTTTATTTTTTTTAAGTAGAGTATAAGACGAAAGCTGAGCCTGATGCTCTGAGGTTTCAAAGACATTCTCACATTCTCTGGGAGGTAACTTCCCAAACATACCTGGCAGCTTGACTTTCCATCATGAAGTTGATCCTCAAGAGGCAATGAGATGAGATGAGATGAGATGCACTATTGCGTAATGTTTTAAATCATCTACAGGAAGTCATATTGTATAAATATATTACCACCATTATGACCATGACATAAATTAACTTGGTGTGATTATCACAAGAGCATCAATATCCTTGTGGGCAAGAGGGTATTGTGGCAAAGGATCCTCTTTTCCAGTCAGGGCTTCCCTGTTCCTTTATCAGGCATAATTTGAACAAGAGGATTACCTTTGAGTTTTATTGTTGAGGGGTCGAGACTGGCGTTGTCATTGAGCAAGAAATCTCAGAGGACATCTTTGCCAGACATCTTCACTGATGGAGTAGATGATAGCAAGGAACTCTATACAGTGCAGTATTTGGCAGACAATACGGTACATTCACAATAGATTGATGTGCTGTGAATACCTGTAGCTGAAATTGAAACAAAGAAAGTGTACATTTTGTGTAAATAATGACACAGAACTTGCCACTAGTTTAATGCCAGTGTCTGTATGTCACTATGTCTTTACTGGCCATATCATAAATAGGACAATACAGATTATATCGAGATCGTTTCACATCACACATCATCACTCATCTATCTCTGCCATCAATGAGGAGTCATCATGCTTTTTAAAAATCGTTCAGCAATTCAGCAAGAATTAAGATTAAGGAGTTCATCCTCTCTTAGAGAACTCTTACATTCCCAGTTACTCTCATGACATCAACTTTGTCACACATTCAACACACATTATTAAGGAAACCATCTTGATTCTAATAATCATACCAAGGTAGGTCCAGCTCTGAGCTACACATAAAAACGACAATCAACTGTGATGTTCACACGATTTCATGATTTTCACATGATGCTATGTCTGCGTCTTTTGGGGTAATGTTTTAGTTGTGCTTATGTATTGTTCTGAGCCATCCACAACAACGTTTTGACTGTGTGTGTTCATTCTTCTATAAACTACTGTTGTTGTCCAGATATTCTAACACAATTCCCTTTTCTTCCGTCTGTTCGTTCCGCAGGCCAAGAGTTGAGTCGTATAATAGGAGGCTATGCCCCACCACCACACTCCATCAAGTACATGGTATCCATCCAAAGCACTTCAGGGCAGCACTTCTGTGGGGGGACTGTAATCAACAAGTACTGGATTCTAACAGCTGCACATTGTGATGTGGGGTAAGGTGACGTGTTGACCTCTTTCCGTCTATTCACTGTCCCTTTATGTCCTAAGGCAGCGTAACATTTTCTGCACTTGTTTCTTAAATTACAACTCTGCATACATCGAAGGTCTTGCCATTGAAACTGTAAAGACTGTTAAGGTCGGAAAGGTCAAAAGAGTTCCAAATAATGCAAAGCGGCATTAGAGTTTAGTGTCATTAAAGTTTCGTAATATGCCATTAATCGGTGTATGATTATATAATATGTGGGAGTGTCTTCAGAAAATGTAAGTTTTCTGGAGGAACAGAGAAGTAACACATGAGAAGGGTAGGTGAAGTAAGGCAACCTTGTGGTAAAGTCTTGGCACGAGTTAGGATGTGTGAGTGTGTGCATACTTGAGTTTGAGGTGTCAGATAATCAAGGTTAAGGGCAAGAGCACGGAACTGATATGGCTTAATTCCTATTAATCTCACAAAGAGAGCCATTGTGCCTATTCATGGGACAAGGTTTGGACAGGATCTAAAAGGCCTCGGGGGCCAATTGATGTCCTTACCATAATCTTGGTCTTGTCTTGGAAGATTTCTTGGAAGATGTGAACAATTAATGCAGTGTTACCCCTGCGAGAGGGTTGGGTAATCCACATTTTATCTTACTATGAGAAAAATAGAATATATTGTAACGGGCCAGCCAGGAAGAATACACAGTGAGAAAAATATCTCAGTTTTAATGCAGCTCCTGTGCCCCGTACACAACACGGCCCCAGGGATGCCAATTTATTGGCTACAGGAACACACACACAGCAGTATGATACCAACAGAAAGCAGATCTAATTCTGACATGACCAAGACAGATATGCTAATTAGAATAGGGGGCTAACACACAGGCTTTTCACTAAAATGATAACAGTAATGCACGCTAACACTAGGGAGACGTTGCCACATTCCAACACCTTAACACATTATTAGACATTTACATAGAACAGGGGGGAAAACACACTGAATTCTGGAAACGACATTGTGCACACACACACGCACACATGGAAACTGCACCCTACAATATAATATCCTCAGACACCTCATACATTTGTAAGCTGTGCTTAAGTTACGCCGGGAAACATCTTTGATTATGCCTAGTGTTGCGGTTTCACATTTATTGGTAAATCCTATCATTTCTCTTTGGTGTTTTTATTCTGTATCCTCTTCCAGGATTGACCACATGCTGATTATAGCTGGAGACTACTCACTCAGCATGTACGAGGGCACTGAACAGTTCTACAGACCTCACCTCCTCATTGCTCATCCAGAATACAACATGACAACACACAATGCCGACATTATGCTCATTAAAGTAAGACCGAGAATTGATTGACTTTTTGTATATATATATATATCATGCTATGGCATACCATTTCCGAAATTATTATATATATATAATGACGGAAAACTCTGAAAATATGGAATGAAGAAAATAGTGATGAGTAATGATGACCTGGAACGGGCACAACAGAATTTAGCGATCACTTTTCAAATGTTTAATAAATGAAATGACTAGTTAGAAAAATGGTGGTACAAATGGTGTTGGCTGACACAGAACACTTGGGGAGTTCTTTTTTGTGTCTCAGCCACTCTTGAGATTACAGCATATTTTTCAGGAGTGTGTTTATTTACAAATATGTGTTTTAATCAACCTCAAGAGACACTGTGCAGAGTACTGATGCTCCTGAGACTCATTTCATTTCCCACTCATTATTTGAATAAACAGACACTATTTTATATGAAAAGACTCAAGGATAACACAACTGGTACTGATACACCACTGAAAAAACCTCTCATAGCTAATTTCCTACTGGGAATCAGATATCTTCTCGCAATGCATCTCGCAAAGTCATCCGAGATGTAGCTCTGCTGTAAAACACTGAAAAGTTATATGGCCTGGACATTAGGCAGACATTTGAATGCTTAATTTCATTGATACAACTGTCAGCAGTCTCACAGGGCATTTTTATTCTCTGAGGTGGAGTTTTTATTGACACAAAATGGTGGAAATTCAAACAGCACAGTAGCAGCACCTCACCCCCTTTCCACCTTCCTCTCTGTGCAGCTGCGGGCTCCTGTGGTCCTGAACGGTTACGTGTCCATCGCCCCCTTGTCCCGTCAAGATGCCAGTGTGGCAGAGGGCCGAGTGTGCCGGGTGTCCGGGTGGGGCCGCACCAGTCCCGCTGGTGGGCAGATCCCCTCCATCCTCCGCACGGTCAAGCTGCCTATTGTCTCCACCGCCAGGTGCAACAGCACCGACTCCTTCAACGGCAACATCACAGAGAACATGATCTGTGCGGGATACAGCACAGGGGGCAAAGATGCTTGCAAGGTGAGGTCAGAGGCTATTGAAGGACAACTATAATGTGTGCGTGTGTGTGTGTGTGTGTGTGTGTGTGTGTGTGTGTATTGTGTGTGTGTGTGTGTGTATGTGTGTGTGTGTGTGTGTGTGTGTGTGTGAGTGTGAGTGTGTGTGTGTGTGTATCACAGTAGTTTTTAAAATAACCAAGATCCTGATTGCTGTTTCCAGGGCGACTCAGGTGGGCCGCTTGTGTGTGAGGGGCGTGTCTATGGCATAGTGTCCTGGGGAGAGGGGTGCGCGGACGCCAGGTATCCAGGGGTCTACACCGCCGTGGCAAGATACCGCAGGTGGATAGACCGCATCATTTTCAGTTACTACAGCAGGTGTCGCAAGTACTAAACCATGCTGCGACTTTTTTCAGCCATTGTCCAAATACTAATCTACAGCTATTGTAAACCAGCTCAACACTACTCCTTCTTACCTGCCGCTTTTCAACTGGATTGTGTCCCTAACATTTTTTCTTTTTATATTACTGACATTTTCAGATGTCAACATTATGGATGAGGGAGTGCTTCTCTCTCTCTTTTTAACAAAGGTGCCATATCATACTTGACAACCTCCATCTGTTCAGCATAACAAGAGTAGATGGAGCATTGGAACTCATCCAAGAGCTTTCTGTAGAGATGTATCAAAAATGATGACTATGATGATGCCAAGAGAGATTCTAGTGTGTGTAAAGTATTAGTGTTATGGACTGGGCATTGATGTTTTGAGCAAAGCACCTTCTGGCTGTCTCAACTTTTTCTGAATACATTCCAGGTGTTAAACCAAAACAATGCAGTGGACAGAGTGTTTATTGTTGCTTTATTTAATAATAAAAAAAATTCTCTTAAGGAGACTTGTGTCGGTAAATAGACCTATGGATGAATAGATACAATACAATATGATGTAACAATGGAATACAACATTATTATTATTCTCGCTTCATCATCATAGTTGAAAGTGTCAGAAGTGTTTTGATGTCCTAAGGTCTTTACAACCACAAACAATTTATCAACGTGTTTTCAACCGTGCTCCTTATCAGTACCAGCATCTCTACGAGTAACCTATCTGCTCATAGTCCAGTCCCAGGCTAGGGATGGGCAGTGCCCTCATGACAGGTTCCCGGCTCCAAACATGGCATGGAATCCAGTAAAGGGTGGAAATCTCAGCAAGCTCCGGCACACCTGAGAGGGTTTCTGTAGGTGTATCAGCATCCACGTGAATAGTTGATGGCCCACTTAGAAGACTATCATATTCCACTAACCTAGACAATGACTTTAGGATGGGCAGGTGTGCCCAGAATGGATTGATGTGGTCGACGAATGTACCTGTTCCATCTTTGGATTGGGTATAAACGTGGGGCGCATTATTGTGGGCCTGATCGTCACGGCTTATCACAAGGTGCCATTGAAGCATATCGTATCACATATTCTCACAATATCATAAGTGGCATGGGTGTGCCTCAATGGGGCTGTATGTTTTCCTCTCTACATTAGCAGTCTTATTATCAATTCTGACACACAAAAACGGTGTTCCCAGGGCAACGGTGTTCCCAGGGCTGTTGCTCCCAGGGGACGCGGCTTTGTGGCTGCTCAGACAAAGCATGTCACATACCATTAAGATGGAAAAGGATTCTCTGGTTGTATAACAACCGAGCCGTAATCATTTTCGTTATAAGGGAATGTATTTACATTACATTACAAAATATAAATGGATGATTGCAATCAACAGACTCTGTTTTGATGAGAAGCTGTTCAAATGAAGTATATACTGTACTATGGGTAACTATGGGTATTTACTGATGAATATTTGTGACTAATCACAGAAATTGACTCAAGGAATGGAGTTTAGTGGTATTATTGTGATCACAGAGCCTGCAGTTCAGATGTTTCATGGTTCACCTACAGGTGTGTCTTCTTATGATACATATTGTAGTGTAGAATAGCATACTTTAAAATACAGTGGGGAAAATAAGTATTTGAACCCCTGCCGATTTCGCAAGTTTGACCACTTGCAAAGAAATATGTGATCTATAATTGTTATAGTAGGTGTATTTTAACAGTGAGAAACAGAATATCAACAAAAAAATCCAGAAAACTGCATTTTATAACATTTATGACTTAATTTGCATTTGATGCAGAAAATAAGTATTTGAACCCCTAGCAAAACATGACTTAGTACTTGGTGGAATAACCCTTGTTGGCAAGCACAGACGTCAGACTTTTCTTGTAGTTGGTCACCAGGTTTACACACATCTCAGGAGGGATTTTGGTCCACTCCTCTTTGCAGATCCTCTCCAAATCCTTAAGGTTGCGTTTTCAATGGGAGGGAATGAGGGAATGAGGTTCAAGCCCAATATTCCAAGTTACATGGCCCCATCCATAGTCCCCTCGATGCAGTGGAGTCGTCCTGTACCCTTGGCAGAGAAACAGCCCCAAAGCATAATGTTTCCACCTCCATGCTTGACGGTGGGGATGGTGTTCTTGGGGTCATATTCAGCATTCTTCCCCCTCCAAATGCGGCAAGTCGAGTTGATGCCAAAGAGCTTGATTTTGGTCTCACCTGACCACATCCTGTCTCCCAATCCTCCTTAGAATCATTCAAGTGTTCATTGGCAAACTTCAGACGGCCCTGTACATGTGCTTCCTTGAGCATGGGGACCTTGCGAGTGCTGCAGTACTTCAAACCATTACGTCGTAGTGTGTTGCCAGTGGTTTTCTTGGTGACTGTGGTCTCAGCTGCCTTGAGATCATTCACAAGCTACCCCTGTGTAGTTCTGGGGTTATTCTGCACCTTTCGGATGATCACCCATACCGCACGAGGGGATATCTTGCATGGAGCCCCAGACCTAGAGTGATTGACAGTTGTTTGGTGTTGCTTCCATTTATGAATAATCGCCCAATAGTTGTCTGCTTCTCACCAAAGCTGCTTGCCGATGGTTTTGTAACACATTCCAGCCTTGTGCAGGTCTACCATCTTATCTCTGACGTCCTTGGTCAACTCTTTGGTCTTGCCCATGGTGGTGAGGTTGAAGGTGTGAAGTATGATTCTTTGGACAGGTTTCTTTTATACACGTCACCAGTTGAGATCAGGTGTACCTTGTTAGGCCTAATGAGGACTAATCTTTATGCTTCATGGGCACATAACTGGTCATTGGGAGCCATAATTCTTGCTGTTTGCTTGGGGGTTCAAATACTTATTTTCTGCATCAAATACAAATAAAGTCATAAATGTTATAAAATGCAGTTTTCTGGATTTTTTTTGTTGATATTCTGTTTCTCACTGTTAAAATACACCTACCATTACAATTATAGATCACACATTTCTTTGCAAGTGCGACTTGCAACTTGCGAAATCGGCAAGGGTTCAAATACTTATTTCCCCCACTGTATATTACATTTATATTACAAATATTTTATTATGACAACAAGAGCAGAAGAATATGTTAAACAAGCATAAAACAATAATTAGTATTACACGTTTTTTTGAAAATATGTGAGTTATGCTCTACTATACTGTATAAACTGTATAAGAAACATAGTCAGCTAAATAAGCCCTCCCTATCATTGTTGTATCCCCTACTACTGTGACATCTCATCACAGCTCAGTGTTCAGTGCCAACAGTTCCATCCTATTTCCAGTGAGGGGGGCTGTGTGTCCCTGTTGTTTTCTGGGCCAGAGATTTAACGGTGTTACCTTTGGCTCACCCATCGTGCCATCTGATGCCTCGCCACCATGACATATGTTTCCACCTGGCACCTAAGGAATCCCAGCGCCAGTCTAAAATAGAGAGAGAAAAAAAAACGAAAACAATCTCTGCAATTCTTCTGCTCTTCGTGTCCAGGTCCTGAGGCTTCGTAACGTCGGCCTGAAGGCTTTTTCTGGGAAGCTGTTCTTGCTCTGAGTCAGCCCCTGCTGACCCGACGTGTGTGTTCTGACCCAGGTGATTCAGTGCGCCAACAGAGGAGAACCTGATGAAGGCAGGAGCCAGCTTCACGCTGCACTGGACCCTGTGCTCTGACTCATCGCTCATTCTGAGCCGTGCTCTTCCCTCATTAAGGGCCTGCTCTCTGTCCAAATGGATTGATTGCATTATAATGTGTCTATTAGCGTGCTCTGTGCTGGGACAGATACAGATTTGCTTGATGTTTTTAATATTTAAACGTTATCGGATGGTCTGGTCTACAGAAGTATATAGTTTGTGTAGTAAATACAGTATAACCATGCATTTATTCATTGGACCTATTTCTTATCAGCAAACCAACAGAGATCTCGCTTTAATGGTCTCTGATCAGAATGCATCCCCTTAAATAACATTGGAATTCTCCATGGCTCTCCAAATGCACACAGTCACTCAGCATTTCAAACTCATTACCTCCGAGATGGCCCACACGTTTTTTCACCATCATTAAAAGAGCCAGCAAATGGGCCTAAATTGAGACAAATAGCTGCACTGCTAAAGGCCTGGCAGTCAAAGTCTTTTACCTGAAAGCGCTCTGATGTCCATTAAACCCAAAGTGACATTTATAAAGCCTTCGAAGTGCTCCTCCATGACAAAAAAAGAAGGGTGGGGTGAGCATTACAGGATTACATACTTTTTATAGGGACATGGAGACCAGTAACTGTACAGATGATAAAAGGCACTTCCACTCGCTCTAATTCAATGTTCTCTCAGTAAAAATGCTCTCACCAAAAGCTCAGCGGTGAAGGGCGGTGTGTGTGGGGGGGGGGGATTGGGGAATTGGGGATGAACAATTTACAAGCTCTTTAGGCATGCATTGTCAGATCTGAGGGTAAGCACTTACGTAATACTCTCAATGCTTGCATACACTTTATGAGGCAATCTACAGCGCTGTCTGCTCTGATGTACAGTAACCGTCCCTACTGGATTACTACAGGATACTTGAGGCTTCTTGAGATTCCAGATAGGATGTTCTCACCATAGCAAGAGCCTGAATGTTCTGCCTTGAAGTTAGGTTGTGAAACATTAGGACATGGGACTGGACATGGAGCCCCACAGAATTCAAGTCACCAGAATTCAAGTGGCTCTGCTGTGCAGTACGTTGTTGTACTCATTATGCAGAAGAAAGTGCCATTAATCACACATTATTCATGTCAAAACTCTCCACCAGGCTGTTATATTTCCATGCCTGCAGTCTCGGCGGTTTCAGTACTGAGGGGCTGAATCATCCTCTGAGGGTTAATGGAAAGTGGAGTGCTTTAATCATGTTTCCTAACTTAGTGCAGGCCACTGGCTCCTCTGACGCAAGGCTGGTGATTACATCCCACTCTTGCCAAAGATCAGATGGGAGAGTGTCTATCAAACTCTTTCCCAGACACAGACCAGAGCTCACTTGAATTGGGTCCACCTCGAACAGAAATCTTCATACCAAATCCTGAATGCAGTAATTGTAAGTCAAATGACCTCGTGTCTGTGAATTGTCAGGGATAACTTTTTCTTTAAGCGCAGACCAGGTCATGACTCTTGTGTTTGTAGGAAGAATGAGATGGCTGGGTGTGTGATCCTATGTATCAGCCACACACTATCTTTAATAGAATAGAAAACATAGAAATAGAAAAGCTTGTATTTGCATACAACGACACTTGGAAGGGAATTTAAGAGACTGGTACTGGAAATGATATCTATATCTACTATATCTATACATCTATAAGTGCAGAGTCTCCTAATTACTGCAAAACATATAACCAGCATTGCATTTGCTTGTCTGTCAAAAAATTAAAGAAAAATGAAATGTCAAGCCTAACTAAGACCATAAACGTATTATGTACATAATATATCATCCATAACATCCATAAGCTCTGGAACATGGCCAGTTGGAACTCTATTATTACACGTTTAGTTTTACCATGGTTTACTGGCTTCAGCCCAGTGCTCCGTGTTCAATTGTTACTGAATGTTATTTGTGTCTTGGATTTATATTCATTGATCGTGACATTACAACTCCACTGCCTTTGTAACTGTAAAGTCTACACTGTGGTACACTGATGGTCAAATTTAATGCAGTCAACAAAGAAACGTTCTCCATTGCTGTGAAGTTACAAGAACGATAATAGACTTTTAAGGAGTGCAGCACGACTTAATATTCAGCACCCACGGTACAAATTACAGAGGGGTGGAAATGATGATTTCATCCTAGGCTTGAGAGTTTCTTGGTGCAGTCCTGTGAACTCATAACATCATCTGATATATCAAGCCAGTGGAACCAAATGGTAAGACATATTTGGAGCAAGCAGCTGAAATTGGCATACAACCTTATATGGATATGATGGGCTATTTTTCCCCTTCACTACCACAGTGAGTATGACTGAACTGTCAAAACAACTTTGACCATGACTAAATAAATATACGTATACTTTGTTATTCTCACCAAGGAATAGTTATTGTCAATTTGGGCACCAATTTCATGCAGGTTACTTTATGGGAACCATTCAGCAATGTCAGCTGATTATCCAGTGTGTGGCAAGTGGAAAATAAAAAGTTGGTTTGGACACTTTGACACTTGCAGTGACACATTGATGTCTGATGACTGATTTGTTTCAGCTGCTTGTCTTCCCATCAAACCCCATTAAAACACCACAACCAGGCATTAGTGTAGCATGTCTACAGTGCTGTTGCCTGCAGTTTCACACTAGAAGCTTTAACATCTCAAGTAAGGCCTACAGCTACCAGCAGAACAGGGCAGTCATGTACAAGGAGAGAAGCAATAGGAGTGATTGCACTAGATACAAGTTTTTCTGGGTTGTGGATTTGATTCCCAGAGTGTATGACAACTGAGAAATCCTCCTTTTTGACACTTGCTATTTCTTCTTTCTTCTACCACTGGGCAGAGTTTAAAGTGTTTGAATGAAGGTTATGCAAGTGCAGTGTAACCCCCTAAACACATAAAGCATGTACTTCAGCATTGCTGAATGTCGTTTTACATTATTACGTATGAGGACAGGGTGTAACTGTAAGTATACCCGGGGTTGGGAAGCTTACTTTTGAATTTGGTTGTAAAAGGTTACAGATTACTAGTTACTCTGTTAAAAAATGTATAAGTAATGTAACTATTTTAATAGTTAATCCAAGTAATTTAACTTCTTACATTTGATTACTTTCCATTACTTTTTGATTAGCATACAAGAGGCAGTGCTAATTCAAACAAGAGAACCAATCAAAAACAACAATCAAAATGTCAAAATACCGCCAACATTTTTTCTCAATAAATGTAATGGATCACAATTCGATTTATTTTGTAACTTAATTACTTAACTCTGTTACTTGTAACTACTTTCCAACCCTGGGTATACCTGATATCAGCACTGACTAGAAGTGAAGAGGATGACAGTAATGTGTGAGGGAGTGTGTGAAAAGTCCTTTGAGGAAAGGGGAGACTCTACTGCTAATTTCAACTCCACTCTGTTTCAGGTCATTAACACTCTTGATTGGTTTATTCTGCTGAGGAGAGACGAGCTGCCCAGATCAGACTGACTCAGACACCTATGCGATTTCTCTGTGATGCAAGCGAAAGGATTTAAGCAATATATTCTCCACTGTGCCTTGTAACATGGTCTCAAAACAGGATGTGATCGCATCTCTATCCAAAATAAAGGTGGGAAGAGGCAGTGGTGGCAAAGATGTCATTTCAAGGACTGAATGATGGGCTTTGACACCAGTGGGTGAGTGGGTGCAAATGTACGTGCCGTGATTTTTCAGTTTGAAAGGCTCTTTTAAAGGATGACTCACTCACAGTCTCAACGCAGACAGAATCTCAACACACGCATTGGCAAACACGTCAGGGCTTCTGCATGAGTCTCAGAGGAGGCTGGACTAGGCACACACTTTCCCACATCTAAGAGCTAAAGGCTGAAAGGCACGACCAGGTTGTATAACTTTTTATTGCTTTAACCTACTTACCAGTGTGACCTGGAAGTATCTATGTTTTACACTCATTTAACACGCAAACACTTTTGATCCAAAGTGATACCTCTGCTACACATTGTCAGGATGTTTGTTCCCTGGTAATCCAATCCACAACTCTGATAGTGATAGCATCTCTCTCTATAGGAATATACAGTCTGAGTAAGCACATTTACAGCTGCTGTAAATAGTCTTTGTTCATCCACTCCCTCAAAAAATACTGGTTGGCTATTAAGTTAATTGTATGCTTCTATTATAAGGAAATGCGTGATTATTTGTGTTATTCTAACAAGCTTTTTGTAAATTTCCCTAGAATTAACTCAGCAATATTAACTAAAGATGAAGACGTGGCATTCATATTTTATTCTCGAGTAGCACAAAAAAGTCCTAAATTCAAGTTTAATTTCACAACTCTCTCTCTCTTTTTGAAATATTCTTTTCACAAAGTTCCATCAATGATGGAATCCATGGATATGGATAAATCCATAACTGCTACTACGCCCTTGACAATGTCATAGAGATGGAATTACATTGTGAATAGAGTATTATATACAATATATACTATTGTGTATAGTTCAAGGAGGGCAATAGATGTTAAGGCCACTGACTAATCCTGTTTCAGTTCCTTTCATATTAGAAAGAAAAGCTTGATTAATTCTACCACATCAGGGGACTCGGTACTGGTATGTAGTTGACTGCTTGACAGTCTGACATAATGCTCCTGTTGAAACCTCTTGTGCTAATTATGCAGCCGCAGTGCACTGCAATCATAGAAAAAGTCTGCCCAGCCTCAGTGTTTTCAACCCTTCACAAAACATAGTTTATACGTTTACAGAGGGCACAGTGTATGTTTAATTAATTATATAATTGTTTAGGTATAATTAAAAGTTTTAACAAAAATGATATACACATGTTCACATATGGTTCCTTTTTTTCTCAGAGAAAAAAATGGGAGCGTTGCACATCTGAAACAAAGAATCAAGGAATAAATGGGTCCCTGAATGTTCTGACAAGTCTATTTTTTGTCAAATTTCTGCTAGCTCCTTGCAGTGTTGTATAGTTTAACCTGTCTTGGACGCAAGTTTCCTCTCTATCATCCACACAGCCTTCCTAAGTGCTGTCGGGTGGGCCTTCCTCCAGACTGTGACAGATGCATGGCATTAACATTTAATTTCAGTAGCTCTATAACCTGTACCTAACAAACCATACAACACATTGTATATGGCGAGAGGGACCTTTGAAGTTATTTCCAGAGTGGAGATAAAGAGCAAATCCCCACCAGCCAGCATATCTGAGCCATCCTTCAATTCAATGACCATTGCACCTTCTGCTAGGTGGGAAGCCATGAAATGAACTGTTGTTGAAGGGTCTGAGCTTCAAGTGCAAGTGTCGCTAAGGCTTCATTGTATTCTGGCAAGCATTAGTATTTTAATAGTCATGGTGAAATTTTGTCGTTTATTTTTGCCCAAATGTAAGATTCTGGTTCAAGGTTATTTTCTCCATGAGGAAACAGAATATGGATTTTATGTAGGAGTTTAAGATACATTCAGTTTCATTCAGCTTACAATTCTCATCTGCCTTTGACTGGATCATGTAAGCCTAAATACCATCAGTCATTAACCAAAAAACTTCATAATTATAAAGGCATCTGGACAAAATAGACCATAAAAGACATACTGCTTCTTCATACTTGAGCCAATAGAGCATCATTTAGTTGGAAATGTTTCAACAAACACATACTCCCAAAACTCCATTATACAATAGCAGCAGTTGTATGCAGAAATGCCACTGTATGTTTAGCTGAATGACTTCAGTATCTTTGCTACCAATTAAATGCAGGCAGAGAGTGAAATGGTTGTTTTTGTAGCAATACTCCCAAATGACTTTTAGAGTAGGTTTGCCTTGAACTGTAATTGTAAGATCTACTGTAGGAGTGTTCCTTTCAGTATTCCCTACACACAAATCACAAAAACAATAATTTCTTTTCATTTTATTAGGTACTGTATTCATACAATGTTTACACCCAATGTTTACACAATGCCGTACTGGTTAAGAAACTTGCGCATACAGTATAAATTGGATAATCATTTTTATATCCAAAATGTATGCACAGATCTGTTGCCTGCCAGGCAAACTAATCTTTTATTTATTCCTGTTTATGTGGACCTTATAGATTAATCATTACATAGCAGTCAGACCCACTGTCACTGACTGAGCTCTTCTCCAGCTTTTTCCTGGCTCTCCGGAAAAATAGACCACAAGTGAATGAGAGACGAGAGTCCAGCAGATTCATTGAACTTTGGCTCAAGCATTGTTGTTGTTTATAGTTCACCTATGAGAAATATCACAGACTGGATATAATAATAATAATAATTATATTAAGAATAAGAATAAGAACAAGAATAAACATTAACATTTACTCTGTCCTGCTGGAAACTCTCAGTGCCAGCAGGACAGAGCGACTCCCAAACCACAATCCCTGTGACACTGTTAGTGACAAACACTAATTGTGACTAACGAGGCACCCTAAGTAAAAACATGCATCTTGGCTTTAAAGCCTCTATCGGTCCATGCCAGGCTGGGTCAACCGGCTGCACGCTGCTGCGCAGACTCTTGGGACCCACGTTCAAATATATTCAGACTATCTGGCGACACAGTCCCTTGCCTTTTGGATGATTAAATTGGTGCAAGGTGTAAAGTTTCAAATCCCAACAAAGATGCTATTGTGTCCACTTGAATGAGCAGCATTTTGAGATGGGTTTTTTTTGTGTACTTATCACATTGCTCAAAGTGGATGTGAATGAAACCTCACAGACCTCACAGTACTGGCGAATAAATCATGTGGTCATAATGACTAGTGTAAGTGTATCAGAGTAACAGGACTGACAGCATGGCAATCAGCTCTTCAACATATCCGGTGGCAGGTTCATGTAACGTCCTGGTCCTGGGACTCATACTGAGAAATAGTTATTGGTGTACCTTCTCTGATCAGGAAATCAGTTCTAATCTGGAAATCTGTTGACTGTGGGAGGATCTTTTGATGTTGTTCAAGGCCGTGAAAATATGATCTGGGTGGGACTCTCCGCTGTCCCTGCAGATTTCCTTGTAAGCTAGGGTGACCATATTTGAGTTTGTGAAAAAGAGGACACTTCGTCGCGGGGGAGGGGGCGTGGTAGTGTATAGCATACAGATGACCCCGCCCTCTCCCCCCGCAACGAAGTTTTGACATATTTTTCACATGCAAATGACCCTGCCCCCTCCCCCCGCGACGAAATTTTGACATCTTTTACACATGCAGATGTCATGTGCTGTTGTAAACGATGCAACTAGTGGGAGTGGCAAGGTGCTCAGTGTTGCCAGATTGGAAATGGCGAAGTATCGCACCAAATGCTCAAAATGATCGTCTTTGGAGGATAATTATCGTGCAACTTGCAACACTGAGAGGGCGGTCGACCAATGACAGTTCTTTCTACAGTCAGAGCTCGCACAAGAAGGTGGAACGTAAGGGAGATACCCCTGTCGCTACCGGACGGTAGTCCTTTAGCGGATGGTAGTCCCTCACATTGCGCATGCGTCACTTTGCGACACTGTCGACTGCTGTCGACAGCGAAGCCGCGCAGGTGCCACAACGACAGATCCATTTTCAATCATGGAGGAAAAAAGCGACGAAAGCCAGTTTTATCAAAACATGACCATTTATTTAAAAACGAGGAAGATGTTGTCACAGTGGACAAAACAGATGAGGTGGAGGATCAAAAAGTCTCTCCCCAGTTTCATTTCATATGTTGACGTAGAGCCTTATGCTGTTAGCCGTTTACAACATAATTAAATATAACATTAAATATACCCACATTATACGTTAAGACAAGCCCCATATGTTGACTTTTAAACCGTTTACAACATTAGTAAATATTACGTTAAATAAACCTACATTATGCGTTAAGACAAGCCAGAGCCTTATGCTGTAAACCGTTTTGTTGTCTGAGCATGCGCGATTATGTTGAGCCTTATGCCATAAACCGTTTGTGTCTGAGCATGCGCAATGTGAGGGATTACCATCCGCTAAAGGACTACCGTCCGGTAGCGACAACCCCTTCCAAAACTTGTAAGGGCGTAAAAGCTAGTTTGTGAAGGACCCAGAGAACCACAAATATCCGACTAGGCAAAATGGTTTTGGGTGAGCTGTTGAGAAGCCTTATTGCACGGGGATAGAAGCTCTTTGCCATTCTGGAGGTGCGCGCTTTTGTCGATCTGAACCTTTTCCCTGACGGGAGTAACACCAATCAGGGTCAACAATAAAAGTTGAATGTAGTACCTTGCCATTAGAGGAAAAATTTAAATGAGATTAAATTAAATGTCTGGGACCACACCAGCCAGAGGATTTCACCATCATTCAGTCCAGAAAGGACAAAAACCACTCCATCAGTTCAGATTTCTTTAATAGAGAAACATGGCACTGTTCGTGTCTCTGCTAAAAGTCATAATCATCACACCAATGACCACGGCTGAGTCAGAGAGAAACTTTCAACGCTGAAAAGGACTAAGACATTTACACGTAATACCATAGAGCAACAGAGGTTAAACGCATTTGCTATGCTAGCAATTGAAAATGAATTAATTCATGGATTGGTGTCAATCCAAGTTTGCCCCGATGAAAGATCGTCCTGCATCTTTCATTATTACAAGGCACGTTATGTTGGTTGTAGGTTAAGGTTATGGGTTTCCCTGCTCTCAAATATTGCTTTGAATCTGTTATTACAGTTGCAGACCACAATGATTTTATACTGCCTGGCAACTCCTGCACAGCGTGACGTTAATGTGTGCATTTGTGATTTCACTGAGGAGGTGCATTTGTGTTTGGATTCAGTAGGGGGCCTTTTAAGTAGGTTAGGTTTGTGTGTTTGTACGTTTCATTGACTAGTTGGATGCTGCCCATGCGGTGCATTGTGCCCCGCCAGGCTTTCTGTGCCAGAGACGCCACTGAATGTTACACATAGAAATTTTACATAGTACAATTTTACATTTACAATTTTCAACAGCAGGCTCTTTCAGGTGAGTGAGACTTCGAAATAACTTATTTCATTAGTGTTCTTGAGAAAAGCGTGGCACTTTTTGTCTTAAATCTGCGAGTAGCCTTTTTGTGCCTGAGGGAGCAGACTGAAACAGTCAAAAGCAGAAGCTCTCTCTCTCTCTCTCCCCCCCCCCCCCCCCTCCTCCCTCTCTCTCTGCCTTTCTCTCTTTTCTCTCACTGGCTACAGTGAAAATCACATGAGATGCCTGTGCTGAGCTTCGAAAGGATGCCAAGTTCTCTTGGAGAACAGCCAGAGTGGCCCATTTGCCGGAACGAATCTCATGGAACAGGTGAGGATGAATTTGCAGAGGCTGTAAGTAAGGACATAGATGATGAAAACTTACATATGTCTCTAGCCATAACATACTCACAACCATTTTCAACCTGTGCCAGCACAATATGGAGCATTATGAAAACACTGTTCATGCCAGGAAAGAGATATTGATCCCCCTACATGCAAAGCATTCTACAAGAGCCATAAACTGGCCACTAAATGGGATAATATTAGTAGCCATTTTGTGCAAAGGGATTAAGGGATTAATACATATACTCCACATATGGCTGTCAATTTGTATTACGGACCAATTTACCTGAACCATGAAGCACACAGTGTACATATTTATTGACGGACATGTTAAACCCATAAAATATGCAGATGGTAAAAAAGATCAGTTTGACTTTGAATGTCTATGGTTTCCTTCCAATAGGATAAGACAGATGTGACCCTTGACTGTCACTGTTCTTAACTGGCACCTACCCCATCAACGGCACCTCATGAGTATTCATGCCTGCCTCCTAAAGCAAACACCACATCCATATTAATGGACACAATTATTCACTGAAAGGGACCTGGCACCTCCTGAGAGTGGGACTTTTGCTTTCTCTGCGTTGAAATGAATGACCATGGATGTTATGTCCTCTGTGGCGTGGTCTGTGCGCAAAGTTCATCCACGTGCAGGTGAACCACATGCAGGGGAACCACATCCAGGTGAACCACATCCAGATGAACCACATCCAGGTGAACCACATCCAGATGAACCACATCCAGGTGAACCACATCCAGATGAACCACATCCAGGTGAACCACATCCAGATGAACCACATCCAGATGAACCACATCCAGGTGAACCACATCCAGATGAACCACATCCAGGTGAACCACATCCAGGTGAACCACATCCAGATGAACCACGTCCAGGTGAACCACATCCAGGTGAACCACATCCAGATGAACCACATCCAGGTGAACCACATCCAGATGAACCACATCCAGGTGAACCACATCCAGATGAACCACATCCAGATGAACCACATCCAGGTGAACCACATCCAGGTGAACCACATCCAGATGAACCACGTCCAGGTGAACCACATCCAGGTGAACCACATCCAGGTGAACCACATCCAGGTGAACCACATCCAGATGAACCACGTCCAGGGGAACCATATGCAGGAGGGTTCTGTGCTCCTTTCATCTCAACCCTTCCTATTGTTCTTCTCTCCCAAGACCCATTTTCCTCAAGCCCTTGTCCCCCCCCCCACCCCCTCATTCTGTCCCGCTCACTGGCTCAGTGCTTGATGACTTTCATTTTTTCTCACAACAAGCAGAAAAATGACCCTCGCAGAGATAAACCAACAATAGATCTGCTCATCCCATCCCTATTCTCCATTATAGTGCTGGAGGGAGACCATAAATCATTTTACCAAAAGGTAATTGCAAAGTCAACGGAAAGAAAACAAACTAACAAACTAACAAGTACACCACAGAAAAGAATGTCTTCATTGGACTGTCCCTGGGTGGTGTTTGTTGAATATATATTTTGTGAACCACCAAAGGTGTGTTTTAGGAGTATAAGAAGTATCTGTATTATGGTAGGTACCATTTTGATGATTAATAATTCAGAGGGGTAGCATTATGGCAATATACTGAGAAGAATGAAAATAGGCTGTTATCGTTTGTTGTTGTTGACGTGTAATTGAGGATGTGACAACATGGTCTATGTTGATGGTCATTTGTAAATGGCAGGTAACAAAGTCAATAAATGGTTATGACTGTTTAATTTAGTACACTAAGGCCCTATGCTTAGACTCTTTACATTACTTCAAAAAAGAAAGCAGTTCCATAAAGGAGTAATTTTAGGCAGAAACACATGAAATTATGTCTTTAGAGGGCCACATGGCTATGTGGCAAGCGTGACTGATATGAGTGGGTAAAGTTTCCTAGAACCCCATGGCCCAAATGTATGCTTAGTCTCACCATGGACAAGTAGTATTTCTGGTCAACACAATGTCCTTTCTCATGTTACCTGTTACCAACTACACCACTATAAGCAGAATGTGTAGCATTTTGTTGAGCCCTGAACAATCCCACTTCTATTTTGTGTCTGTACTAAAGCGCTTTTAGAGGGCCACTAGAGCAGAAAGGATTAGTATGGAGTTACAGAAATAGGACCGAGCCCTTTTCCTTTTTAGCGCTCCGCTTCATGTCAGGTCTGAGCTGCAGGGAAATATCTGGACCTCAGAAATGGAATTCCACCATTAAAATGGAATTCCTTTTGTGAGGAGACTTTACATATAGACTTGCTCTAAACATATTTCATTTAAATTAAGTGAAGGAAGATAATTCTGTAACCTCAGGAAAATGTTATATGAGGCACATAAATGGATTTAGTTTAATTTTTTTAAGATTTATTTTCGGCTTTTTATGCCTTTATTTGGATAGGACAGTGAAGTTGTATGGCAGGAAGCATGGCGGAGAAGAGGTGGGGAGAGGACCGGGAAAGGACATCAGGACACACTTGTGTCCCCGCAGGCAATGAAGTCCATAAATGGGGGGCTTATTGGCTTGCGCCACAGTGCCCCCCAGCACGTTTTATTTTAATACTTGATATGCAATCTCCTTTCAATATCTTCTTTTAAAGAGTCTCTTTTTAAAAGACATCAAGTCTGCAGGAAACAAGAGCAACAATCACTGCGACAACAGCAAAACTCATTATAATTAACACAGAATCATAATTATTTATTTGACTATATAAATGGTAAAACTATGAAAATACAACACATACCATTACACCCATTTATTACAAGCAAAGTATCCAAATATGCTGTAGCTGGCCTTAGCAAGTGATTTGGGGCGATCGTTTTCAGCTGCAAGGTTTGGAGTTTGGTGTTAGAAAAAGGCGCAGCTCTTCACTTTCAGTTTACACAAAGGTTTGCCTCTAATCTTTAATTAACTTCGGCCTCGCATTGGAAATGTACACATTCAGTCTGCGGTGCATTTAGATCACATGGTTGGTGCCAAATTGAAATGTAAATTTTTCTCGCCTTGGCCTCACTCAAACTGATGATGCTGGACAGGAGACTTAAAGACTGAGCACGCCCTTTCTCTTTGGTTGTCTGGGCATGGAATGAATGCATAGCAGGAATCAACCCCAGTCTGTATTGTTTTGGTATTCATGTCAGTAGCCTCCACACCACTGAACTGGTAAAACCAACGATGAGCCCAAACAATGGATGAAGAATGTATCCAAAGCAACTTTCACCTATCTGCTACTCAGCAGAAGGAAAGACAAGCTTCCCTGTGACAAAGATTATGTCTGCAAAGTGGGGTTGTTTGATGTGAGGTTCATTCCTTAGGCAAGTGACACTTGAATGTTTCATGCAATTAAAGGATTGCTTTCTGCCTGCAGCGGCGCCTGTGTCAGGCATTCACACACTGGCAGGATAAATGTCATTACTGAAGCGCAGCAGAGCAACCTGAACAGTCAACGCTGTTTCCTCCGAGTGTTTGTGAAGTTCCGACACAACAATCTAAGGGTTATGGATTTGCTGCACTGTGCAGGGAAATTCCTCCCTGAATGCCGCTCTCAGGCATTCATCTCATGTCACAGTGGTTTGTTTTGATTCAGCCAATGTGAAAACCAGTTTTATATGTCTGTAGCAGTACTAGTAACAGACAGTGTGCACAATACGTGGTCTACTGGTACCCTGCATTTAGTCTTTAGTCTGAGCCACAGGAAGCAGGTGGCAGCTGTGGCTTGCTTCATAAAGGTGTTAGATTTAAGGTGAATTTCAAAGGTAACCATCAGATCCCATCTATCCTCCTCCACCTGCTCCTCCAGGACACTGCCTACATACCATTCCTTATTGTGCACTGCAGCCACAGGGTTCCCAGGTGGAAAGGTGTGTGTATTGTATTGGGGGCTGCATTCACTCACTGCTGTCACATGTAGCCCCGTATGTATACACGCTCCTCACGTGTAGATCAGCCCCTCTTTTTCCCCCTTAATCTCCGTCCCTTGACTCCTCTTCTCCGGCTGGCTCTTTCCTGGGCTAGACACATGCAGATTACCCATGCATCCCTCTTCTGGGTTGGGCAGGTTTCTTCTTCTTTGTTCAAAGGACATTATCTTTGTCATTGTCCCCTTTGTGCTTCCTCTTGGAATTTTAGGCCATGGGCTCTATCAGACACCCTGGGGCAATGTCTACTGATTTACATTAAAAACCTTTTTGATTTGTGTGCACGATCTTGTGATCTTGTCATCTTTTTGCCTAAGGAGTATGCTATACCTCTCTAGTGATTCCATATTTGGAATAAAGCTCATTTAGGATATATATTAGATTTGCCCTTTCAACTCTGAGGGTTATGATACAGGGTTTGAGGAAAACCATGGTACATGGTTTATTTCTATGTTCAATAACTTACACACACAAACACACACACACGCGCGCGCGCGCGCACACACACACACACACACACACACACACACACACACACACACACACACACACACAATCACACACACACACACACACACACACACACACAGACACACACACACCTTAGTTACTGCCCTGCTTTCTGTCGTTGAGTAACATAACATTAATGGAATTATGCCCATGTATTTTTTGCAAAAAAGCCCCCTTAAATCTCTAAATAATCTGCATGTTTCATAAAAGTGTAAAATTGCATGTTGTATAGTCAACAAACCTGGGTAGAATCAGTGTTTTCAGCTTGCTTTCAATTTTGAAACAACTAACCCTACTCAACTTAAGCCATCTACCTACTAAACTTTTACTTTTACCACCTACAATTTAACACAAATATATGTACTTTCTATTCCTTTCATTTTATTTTAAGCTGGAATCGTGTAAGTCTTTAAATGATATAAATATATGATGTGAGGTTCAATTGGCTTTGCACAGAAACAGTGGTAGAAATGTCCCTCAAAGGGCTTTTTATTTTTATACTTTGAGTACATTTCAGAGCCTGTATGTTTTCACTTTTACTTAAGTAAAGAATTTGAATCAGTACGCACGTCTCCGTCCTTCTACTTGAGTAAAGAATGTGTGAACTTTTGCCACCTTTGTGACCTCCATCTAACATTAGATCTGACATTAGACCTTCTGCTTGTACAGTACATCACCGAGGTAGCCTCCAGAATGCAATTTGTGCCCATCCAGTGGCGCTGTCATAAATCTCAGAGCAAAGCCATGCGCCAAGTCTGATCGTGTTCCTCCTGTGATCACATCCAGCAGAGCTTGTGAAGTATATTCCCGACTTAACACACCTCCTACTGTACACTATGAAGCTGCCTGTACACCCTTTTTTAAAAGGGTGAAACAGGGGAATCTTGAGGAAAGTTAAGTGGACTTGATTCTCAACCTCATTGTGTGTGAGGGAGGACTGAGAGTGGGCTACTGAAACAGTAATTCAGGCTCTGAATTTGACTCCATCCCAGGCCACCTTGTTTATGTAAACCACCAGACCACTAATATTGTAGACTAACCCCACTGATGTGACGGGTACCAGACTAGTTATACATTAGGCTTCTTTTGCTCATCTGGTAGGAAGGTTATCCGAATTACAAAATACAAATATATGGGACTGACCAACAAGTAACCTATCTGAATATTCAAAATATGCGAGGACTATGGGAATACACCAATCATAGCACATATAAATGTTCAAGGCTAGACAAACAAAAAATGAGCACTTTTTAAAAATGGAGGGAGTGTTAGCTCAAATGTTCAAATGATTATATTCACGCATCATTATTGTAGTAACTAGTAATGATATAGTGTAACTGTAGATGGCGCTAACTATTTTTATCATTGCATGTGTCACACAGGCCACTGGTTTACATTTATGGAAGTATTACATTACTGTTACCTGTTTCGCTGTACTTGTGTGTGCACTTTCCCTAGCATACGTGGCATGACTGAATGCTGGTTCATAGTCTAGGTTTATTATTTGTTACTAGTTGAAACATATTGCGTTCAATGTCATGTGATTATTATATTGTACTCATTGCTGTGATATAATTCCTCCACACCGACATAAGACGTTCAAACTGTGTAGCCTACGGGCCACCGTGTCACACTGTTCTAAGCTACTTAGCTAGCCATGCTGGGTGTGTGTGGGGGTCTTTCTGTGTGTATATAAGCTAGTGTTTTTGACTGACCTGGTGCATTACCGGAGAACATGTCACTTATTTTGTAGCATTTAGTTGCGTCTGTGGCAAGGACCTTTCTCTTTTTTTTACTCTCTCCCTCTCTGTTCCACCTTTTTCTTTTCTTCTGACCTTCCATTTTGCCTGGCAATTTGTCTAAAAGTGTAGTGTAGGATAGGACACTGCAGCGAGAGTGAGAGTCTGATGCATGGATTCGGAGAGGTCCGTCGACTCATTCCAGCTTGCGTCATTGTCGCTGGTCAAGTTGACTGGTCACGGCAGGCTAAAACGACACTCTGGCCACCTGTAAATGTTCCGGTGCTTCTGACAGGCTGTCCGCCTTTGACTCTGAATAATAAAGTGGGGAGTCGTTTGTTAATAATTATAATGCATGTCATTTCCTGTTCTCATTGTGATGCCATTGAAGTTTCTCACTAATTACTTTTCTTCTTGTTACATTTCTTGTTTTCTAAGTAGCACCATAGAGGAGACAGATGGCAAAACAAAGTACTGTTCGTGTGAATCTTAGAAAACTGTCGTGACTACAATTACAAAGTTTCTGTGTGAAAATTAGAAATACTAAATATCACCCCAAAAACAGCATTTTAACAACAACCTACCAAAACCAATGAAATTCTAGTTATTGTCTTTTACTTTCTGTGCTGTCACACTTACTATTATCAGATCTCATGTGGCTGTACATCTATGTTGCTAATGTGTAGTTATATCCTTTTATTCAGTATGACCATGATTTACATTATATACTTTTAATCAGGTACAGGTTTTATGTACCAGTCACTGCTGCCTGCTGTGTTAACATTTTCCTTCCGTGTCAAGTAGTGTTTCACAGTCACTGCATATTAGTGAAGGTGCTGAATATTTTATGACAAATTGTACACTTTTTACAGCAATAAACAACCAATGCCAAATATAGGTCCTGGACAGAAGCCTTCCATGTGAACATCCCTTTGAAGTTCATCCTCCTAGAGTTGCAACAGTGATGTTAGTAATTTTTTTTACACCACTTGGTTAAAATCAGTTTATAAGCTTTCCAGTGCTGAGCTATGCTTGACGCAAAGCCGTTAAATATGGAGAGTGCTAGGGTTCTCTTCAGATCAAAACCAAGGTCGGCCAACAGAAGAAACAGAATCTGTACAAGAATGCAAAAATGTTCAGTCAATTTGCTGAGTACAATTTCAGTGTGAGTTTTAATAGCTGTTTGGGGAGAAAATGTGAGTTCGACAACTGAATGGCTGTGAGGAAATGGCCAAGGTTTATGAATTGCCATTTACACTGTGCCCTTATTTTATACTGTTTCATGCTTGGGTGATTTACTGAATACTCAGGCCTGGCAAACATCCCCGTGTTTACCGTTAGCTTCAGCAGATGAACAAAAGAATACAAATGGTCTCCAGGAAATTAAAACATTTACACCAATTAATTTCAATTTAATTGCAACATGTCAGACAGCCCGACTTTGATATGTAGGATGGTACAGAAACATATGTGCTCAAGTAATTATCCCCAAACTTAACGTTGATGCTCTATTTGTTGTTGAAATGATTTAAAGCAGTCTGCTGAATAACAGTGTGTTCACTTTGACTCCAAAACTCAAATTCCCTTGAGAGCTCATTTTGACTCCTTTCTTTGAGAGCTGGCCCTTAATTCACCAAGAACAAGATCTGAAAGATCCTTATTTTTAGTTCATGCATTATCAACTGAATGCATCATTCTGATTCTAACAAGAGCCTGATTGTTGGTATATTGTTAGCTTTTGACAGATGAACAACGTTTGCTGGACTCTTAAGTAAACATATTAATAATATCTCACCTTGACAGTTTTGGTGTTCTTACAGCACAGTGTGATACACAACCAGGTCAGAAGAACACTCCTCTCAAGAGGCTCAATGAATGGGGCTAATTTGCAGCAATTTGATCCACCAAATATGCACATACTCACTGTGGATGACCTCATTTATGTTAAGGATGCTTACATCTTGCCAAATGAAGCCACACACTGCTTTTGAATTATGCAGTGATAATTCAGGCCTGCAACGACTGGGCCTATTTCTGGGGTGCTAATTAATTTTGATGCTAAGAGTGAACTACGCATAGTCTCTCACCCTCGCCCCTGCCTGAGATACTGACTACTTAATTGAAAACTCCAAAAACCATATTCATAATTATACGGTATAATACCCTCTTTTATTATCTATGAATTCTATGCACAAGGCAAGGAGGTGTGTGATAAGAAATGTTGCTTCAGTCATCCGTCTGCACTGAATGACTTTAAGTGGAATCTTTAATATAGATCTAGTACCACAGAGACTGGTAATAACAAAGAACTGGTTACCTTAAGGAGGAAGATGCTCAAGACTTACGTACATGTCTTTACACTAGCATATCACAGATGGATTAGGAAGCACAATACCTAGCCTTGTTTAAAAGCTAAGAATTGTAGATACTCCTTCTTTGACAATCCCCCTTCCCCTTTGGAACTATAAAAAAGTTTTATATAGCGAATAGTAAGTATGTCTCTGCTACATGTAGCAAGATAACAGACAAATAGGTCACAAATTGATGCTTTTGAATGAATGGTGTGTTTGCTGGGTTCCTCTTTGTAATCTGACACACTCACGGTTGAGAGATTGCGCTAACATTGCTCCGTTGTCCAAGCACAACAAGCATTCTAATGAGCTCTGCTGAGCTGTGGTTGCACAGCAGGCAGCCCAGATGCTTTCTGATGCGAGTCCCTGGCAGCCAGGTGGAGGCGGAGGGGATCACCTGCCCGCGTGAGCGGCGCGAGGTGCTCCAGTCTGACAGAAGGGCTGAGTGGCCTCCGATAGGTGCATTGTTTAGGGGTAGCAGGAGATTAGTGGAGTCAGCGCTGCTGCTGGCCGGCTGAGCCTGATATCAGCAGCTCAGGATTTACAGCCTGGCCAAGTGGAAATGGCCTCGGCGTGAGGGTGCAAACTCAGGGGTTGACAGATGGGTTTAAACCGGCACAAGGGAGCAGGAGGAATATTAAATCAGGGTTTACTCTTTGAATAAAAAAGATGTCTGCCTCACACCACCATGGAGCCAGTGCAACAGTGATGGATACTGTCGTTCATGGAGTGATATGTATAGCTGGATCAGGTCATATACGGGAAGTAGCGCAGAGGGACCAATCACACTGAGGTATTTCAGATGTTACTACTGTGGTCCTCTGTCGAGGAAAGTGTCACCCACGCCATCTGTTTTTGGTGCAAGGAAAAAAGGGAAATGATGAAAAGATGACAAGAACATTTCAAGATGGTGGGGAAGGGAAGCAAAGGGGAGGCACTACAGTCAGACCTGCAGCCAGAAATATAGATTGTCCTCGGACACTGAAGCAAAGGAAGACAGACGACCCAAAGAAATAGATGGACGGAAAACACCATTCTGTATCGGTCATTACGTTTTCAATACATGAGGGGTTACTGAGAGTATGCTGTATGTTTAAATATACTTTCACAGAAAGAAAAATATTTTTGTGTCTGTGGCAATTTCCATCAAGACTGAAATACTGAAATACTGTATTCTGTAAAACATTTTTGTTATACACTAATAAAGAATGACTCACATCACCATCATATTACACCTCGTCCTGGCTGCCTCTCCCTAATTGGTAAGAACTCATTCAAAGCACCTTCATTTACATATGTTATGCACTCATGTTGATTTTATCTCATAAATGATGCTAACAAAGAATGTCGTTGTTAATCTAGTGGCATTGGATTCCTGCCTGAGCTAAGGTGGGTGAATGGAGAGCGCATCATATCCTGATGCCCTCTCCATGGCCACAGACTGTCCCATGCCTGAAGTCAGGCCTGGATCCTGCCAGAAACATTTATTAACCGGAAGCAACAGCGGCACAGATGAAGCGTAAAGTGGGTTTTTGTTCCCGAGCCAATTAGTGCGCTGAGATACATGACGAACTGTACCTCATCAGACACCCTGGATCTCACCAGGGCAATTCCCTCTTTCATGAAATAAAACAAGACTGCGAGTGAATCGAGGAAGCTCTAATGAAAGTGGGAATTCATGCTGAACCCACATGCCTATTCATCACTTGTGGGACTGGCAATAATAAAAATGAATGAATGAATAAATTAATGAATACAAATGCATCTGAACATAAAAAGGATGCAATTCCACACACATGATTAAAAAAACCTAACATGCCCATGCCTTTATCCATCTGTTATTTGTTTACAAAATGTCTGTACTTTTGTTCATATTTCTCTAGGACAGCAGAATGCTCAAAACAAGACACGGAACAGAGTCAGTTGGTGGAAACAGCTGGATGGAAAACAAGACACTGCCTGTAACGATGCAAGTGTTTTAGTTTGAATAAATTAGGCAAACTTAGTGATATTGTGATGTTGTGTGTTTCAATCCTTGTAATACCTATGTTTGTGTCTTTTACTGACCCCCATCACATGCGCACGGTACCACTGCATGTCTGGGACCAAAACTAAAGACCTCCTTTACAATGACTCGTGTCTAACTCTATAGCATATACCAGTAGCGCACAGTTCCACTATAGCATGATGGTGTGGCAAATGTGGCGGCGGCAGCAGTTGTTTGCCTCAGGTGTTGTGGAGCCCCAGTTCCCTCAGTGTCGGGCTGCAAATGGCAGCTGCCTCTCCGCGCCGCTGTCCCCGCCGTCCCCTGAGTGCTCCTGAGGCAGAGCAGAGCCTGGTTTACAGCAAGTCAACTGCACTCAGCTGTTATTGGCACAGAACACACGTTTCCCACTGTGAAAATGCCATTATGTGGTCCTTTTCCTCTCTCCCTCATGTTTCTTATAGCAATTCTCTGCTGGTCCCAGGGGCCCAGGGGTTTCACTCTTGGAGGAAGTTGTTCCATGAGACTGTGGGCAAATGAACAGAACGGTATTGTGAGTACATACCGCACACTGGGACGAGGCTTTGTCGGTTGTAACACAAGAGATTTGTTTGTATCTGGCTTGTGTGATCATTTCACTTAATGTAACGTATGACCTCACCCTTACCTTAGTTATTGTAGATGATGCAACAGTTACTGAGCTTTAGATGGCAATGTGGCACCATGTATAATACCATAATCAAAATGATAGAATGTAGATAAAGCTACAGATTATTAGCTACAGGGTCAGTTAGAATTTATGAGAATCACTGACATTTGCATGGAAATAGCTTAGTTAATTAGTTAACTAGTAGTTATTTATACTGATTCAATTGGCAGAAAATGTTGTTCCCAAGCAGTCCAACGAACCAATGAGCTACTGTTTCACAGTTTCACTCCCATCACCTTGTCGCATCAATAAGAGTTTATTTAAATGATAGCTGTGGCCTGTTATCTGTCACCAGCCACCAGGTTGGCTATGGTCGCTTGCCAGCTCTCCCCTAGTTTGCAAAGTCCCTGGGAACAGTCTGTTTTATAACTGTTGCATCAACGGGATTGCAGCAGTGGTGTTGGCAATATCACTGCAATGTTTTTAAGTCTGGCTCACCTGGGCTCTATAATATTTCAAGTTGATGGTCTGGCTGTATTCATCAGTCAAGAAACTAGAGAGACTGGCATCTCTGCCTGCCATTTTCTACAAGATGTTTTGTTTACACCTTGCATCCATTCATCAATCTATCCAGCCATACATGTACACATTCACCCACTCGTACGTCCATCCATTTATCAAACATCCTTTCAAACCATTAAGCCAGCCCAATCACTCTTTACTCTACTCAGCACACTATGTTCATTCCATATCCCCACATCTCCACTCTCTGTCCCTCTGTTGACTTAGGTGATCATTCATTGATTTAAAGGGTGGCACACCCATCCACTATTCCATGTAAACTCCCAACCTTCCCACCATCCCATTCACTCTTATCACCCCCATTCATCAGTTAGTTTATATATAATTAATGTAAACACATGAATAATCTGGTGAACAAGCCCTTGAAGCCACGTTCAGAAAGACCAAAAGTATGACCATCACTTTAACTACTGTCAATAATTAATTTGTCAATAAGTCAACTGATAACCTGATCCAATTCTTAGAGCAACTATAACCTAACAACCGGTATTGGTACTCTAAATGTAAATGAAACACTTTGTAACACACATTATTTGAGTATCTAGAGCTGAATATTGCTCTATGCAGTGTTAATCTTTATATCCGTAATATCCCTCTTTATGCCCATAATATTGTGCCTCTGGTGATAAAATAACTTAGAGACAGATTTTGGAAAGACTTGACATTTTGCTAAAGATTCTGTGTCAGCTGAAAAGCCTCATCTTTCATAACATTTAAATGTCAGACAAGAAAATCTTGTTTGCCATTTTACTTAACAAAAAAGATAGAAGTGACTATATATATATATATATATAAATATATATATATTACTAAATATAAATATATACTGATATATATATATATATATCAGTATATATTTATATTTAGTAGATAGATTGCCTCTGTCTGGATCTTCTGTAATTGCTGCATCAAAAGGTAATCATAATGTGTTTTTATTTTTGGGGAGGATAAGTCAAGCACAGGAAGAGGACAAAGAGGACAAAGAGGACACAGTAGCAGGTACTCATGTAACAGCCAGCATGCATATGGGAAGTGGATATCAATTCAGTGGATTTATCAGAGGTTCTGAAAATGATTATGACAATGATAATTACACATAACACTCTCTCAGTGTAAATAGGTTAGTAAGTAAGTATCTTGAGCAACAAGCATATGGGAATAAAGACCAGGGGTGCGTTTCCCATACAACGGCGGAAGTTAGCATTAAACTAACATCGTACGATGCATCATGAAACTAAATGATATCTGAAGTACGCCGTTTTCCAAAAACTGTCTTACTAACGTCGTACTATGTTTGAACCATGTTAATTAGTAGTTTGAATTAACTTGGTTAATGACGTAGTGTGGATTGGCACACCGGCATATTTTAGTGAGGGGCAAATCCAAATGTTTCCAAATTAATTTATTCCTAAAGACTTACTTCAGAAAATTGCTGTCTACATTCAATTTACTTTTATGGACTTTTAAGTATTTATGTTGAACAGTTGTTTATTTTGGTATTTATAAATAAACACCAAGTTGCTGTCAGCTCTGTGGCCCAGTAGGCTACCATGCATGCTGTCTTACAGCTAGGAGTGGCACATTGGTAGCCACAGGTTCAGATCCAGCCTGACGTAATTCTTCAGTGTACATCACTATCATTCTAATCCTCTGTTACTAGGTCTGTGTAAAGCAGACACCTACTGTATATTGCTTCCCTACAACACAAGAATATTAATATAGTAGTCTACATACTGTCAACTGACTGAGCAGAGGAGCAGCATCTCGCATTATTGTCTGCAGGTGTATGAGTTCACCTCACATGCTCATTTCTGCGAGTGGGCCTTTTAGTCATGTATCTTTTGCTTAGATCCCCATTACACGAGAATTGGCATTTTTTTCCCACTAAGCTCCCCCTAAAGTTACGAAGTGGAGCTCACTTTTACATCACTGTTGTAAATACAAATCGTGCTTTGAGACCCCCTAATGGACAGTATACACGTGAATTTGTTGACAAGATTGAAGAAGACTGATCAAACATGAGATTCATTTATTTGGATTCTGGCCTGAGGCAGGACAGGTCGATGACTGAGGCAGGACAGGTCGATGTTGCATTCTTTCATAAATAACATTGGCAGGGATGTTTATGATGAAAAACTAGCGAGTTGACAACTTTCCTAACACAGCCAAACATCAAGCAAATGCAACACAAGACATAGCAAGTTAGCTATGAAGTTACTACTGACTAGTCCAACAGAAAGAAGGCCAGCTCGGCATCTGACTTTCATCCTTTTGTAACATTTAGTGTACCACCAAATAATTTTAAAGCTGTTATTTTAAGGTAGAATTGTTGCGTAATGTTACTTTAAGGCAATTATAAGTAGGGTTGTACGGTGGTTCACACAAATATTAACCAAGAATACGTTTGTTAGTGGTCGAACCATGGTTTAAGGAAACACCTGTGTCACTTAACGATGGTTCATAGGCCTACTATATAAGTTAGTAACCTTGATAGTTCGGGAAAAACCTGCATTGGAACAGCATGGTTCCAACGATATAAGTTGCTAACATAGTTAGCAATTATGCTTTTGGGAAACATACCCCAGACCAGTTGGACTAAGACCAATCAGTGAGGATGGAGTCTTTGAAATGAAAGCTGTCAGTTCTATTCAGAACATCCATTAACTTTTAATTGGCTGTTTAGATCTACATCTATGTTAACGCTGCTGCTGATTGGACCCTCAGAAATACCTCTGTTGAGCATGATCAGCCTGTAGGTCAGGTTCTGAGAAATGTTTTGAGATTCAGTGAAATGTTTACATCCTTGAGACAATTGAGACAATTGTATTGTTTCGGCGCTATGCTGTATAAGTAATATTGAATTGAATTGATTTGAATCCTTTACAGAGAGTGTTTCTTTCATGTGAGTAATTGAGTCATTAATATGCCGTTGAACTAGACAACAATGTGGTTGCAGATTAGACAGTGATCTAAACAAAGGTTCATCACTCAGACCTTTAGTATTCAAAAGTTGGCCTCCACAAGAGTCTGAAATCCCAGCAGCCCGGTGGCTTACTGAGGATAAAGAGTGTGAGGGAATCATAATGAGGAGAAGAAGAGGAACGCTATGGGTGAATATATTTTTATGTTGCAGACCGGCTGATCAAAGCCTTGAGTCTATGATCATTCTTTCTGAGCTTCCAGACTGAAAAATCCAATAATGGATGGGCATGAGGAGGGCAACACAATTCCCCTGTGCGCACACTTGCCTTTTCACACACAGCATACAAAGGAATGCAGAAATATTTTTTTTAAGTATTTGAAACTGGCAGGACTTGGAGGGCACTGACAAACAATGCATCATTTTCAGTTAGCGCAATGAGGCTTCGCTTCTGCTATCTCAAGTTGAAAAACGATGACGTCTCTTTAATAAATCTGACAGCATGTCAGCCGTTACCAGATGAGAGATACCCTTTTATGTGTTGCTTTTGTCTGCAAGATGCACTTCACTTGTGATTAGTGCCCACATCAGACGCCAAGCACAGAACTCGGCTCTGTGGCTTTCCCATAAATGCCCACTTATTCCTTCACAGTCGCTAATGTTCACATTTGTTGGTGACTTGCAGTGCTACATCCCATAGCAACGCAAGTGCTTGAAAAAAGACTGTGTTGTTCTTCTCTATGATTTAGTTAAAATGCTGAAATGTGGGTGGTATTAAAAATTGTGACAGCCACACAAATCCAATCAGGAGTCTCGAGTTCCCCTCCTTCTGTTGGCATAATGAGTTTCTCCTCCCTGCAGTTTTATGTTTCCTTCGCCGCTTTTGTATTCCACTCTCATGCCTGTCAAGCTTTAAAGATCTGACGTGTCACCCACTGGGAGTTAGCCGACAAAATGAATACTTAGAAGGGTAGCAATCCCATTGATAGAAGGGCGAGAAATCCAGGTCTTCGGGGGAATGAAACCTCTGACTGGATAGAATGGAATAGGGGGAAAATAAACAACAGGATGGATAAATAACTGGATATTAACCAAATGGATAAACAAACATGCAAACAAACAAACAATACCAGATGTGTACACTGTACACTAAAAGTTTGCAAGGTTATGTGACACCTAATTATGCACGGAGTTCATGCAATAGCTACATTAATCAAATGCAGACAATTCTTCAGATAAATAATACTGAAATGTAAAATATTAAATTGTATCTTTTGTCATAAAGCTTCTAATATATTACTGCAAGTGCAAAGTCAAGGCAGGAGGGGGTATGCTTTAGACCTGCAGCAAATAACATGTAAAATAATTCTTAAAAGATTGTTAAATGTGAACAATTTGAATTTCCAATGATCTTGAAAACCGTTTCCTTTGTGGCGACTAACATTTTAGTGTTGTGTAGTGCAAAAACTAATATGAAGTGAAAATACAGGCCTATAGAACTAATACAAATAAAGCTTTACCTGTTTACCCATTATTCACGAGTCCTGGAAAAGCTGCAGATGTGTCTGAACTGAAAAGCTGCTAGACATCCATGCCCATCTAACACCGCTTGCATTCATTTGTTTATCACAGTAATTGAACCCAAATCCTGGTTTCACACCCACATGTTGATTACATGTATGCGCTTATTGACATGGACTCATGTAACTCATCATGTAACTCATCATGTAACTCATCTTGCCTCCAAATTAAGCATTTTTGAAGCATAATTATCCCTTTTAAGCAATAAGGAGCTGACCGGATGACATGACAAAATACAAAGTCTCTGTTTAAATCACTTAACAAATGAGAATACATTCCAAGTACTTTGAAAATGTATTCATATATATGATGACATTAGTTTCAATTAGTGGGCATTAGACCGCATTCACTTTTAAAATGTTGAATATTGATTTTACACATTTTTCTCTAATGATAGGATTCATTGAGCTCTGACGGCGGGGCACTAGTCTGATGTGAAAGGTGTTTTGGTTTCTGCATTACTCATTTCCCCCATCCCATCACACATGCATTATAACACCTTGATTACAGTAAATAGATGAGATAAATGTAGAACACTGTCCAGATCAAAAGTTCACTGTTTAGTCTTGAAGCCCGAGCTCAAGATAGCTCATTCCTTTCTGCGTGAGCGGTAGCGGGAGTCTAAGTGCCATTAAGGCTCAGGTGCCATCACGTGCCACTCTGGTGCCATCACGTGCCACTCTGCTCACATGCCAGCCCAGCCACTCTTACATGCTACGATGCTTCCTTCTAGCTTTCGGGGATGTGCCACGCCACTCAGTGAAGAGAGGGTAATCCTGCCTACAACCACAGAGAATGAGGTTAGCTCCCACATTGCCTGTGTGCGTGTGTGCGTGTGTGCGTGTGTGCGTGTGTGTGTGTGTGTGTGTGTGTATGTGTGTATGTTTGTGTGTGTGTGTGTGTGTGTGTGTGTGTGTGTGTGTATGTGTGTGTGTGTATGTTTGTGTATGTGTGTATGTGTGTGTTTGTGTGTATGTGTGTGTGTGTAACAGTAAGCCCATAATAAGTGACTTTGGGTACAGATGGATGCTGGCCTGATTGCTCCCCTGCCGTCTCCGTGAGCAGACCCGAGCCTGACAGAGATTTTCAGAGAGAGAGAGAGAGAGAGAGAGAGAGAGAGAGAGAGAGAGGGGGGCTTGTTTACTCTTGCTTCAAAGGCCACTCTCTGAGCAACATTCTCCGAAGGGGGTTCGACTCTCCCTTTTGCCCCCGCTGCTTATTAAAAACGCCCTGGATCGGAGCAGCCTCATCAAAGAGAATAGGAAATATTCCCTTCTGAACGAAGGGTACGGAGGCTGCAGTCGTCCTGCTCTGGCCTGCGAAGTTAATGACAAAACCCTTCCATTATTGGACAGACCCTGGAGTCCAGGATGGATTCACTCCTGTGAGCAGATGAGTCCAATCATTAGAACAGGCAATGTGAAGAACGGCCTCTCAATTGGTTTCCAACCCTCTCTGTACATCATTATGCCAGTGGTGGTCAAAGGCTGAGTTTTTAACAAGGGTGCAATACCTTTATTACAAACCAGAAGTGCCTTAAATGTCATGGCAAGTTGAGAAAGATTGCTGTAAGGGTGGAGTAATCATTGTAATCATCTGTTTTCAGAGTTGAATAGATTTTATTATCAATATTCCTGGTTATGAGCTAATAAGATATATAAAAAAAATTGATCCAGACACACAGCATCAAATGACAAATTAAGCATTTTTGAAGCATAATTATCCCTTTTAAGCAATAAGGAGCTGACCGGATGACATGACAAAATACAAAGTCTCTGTTTAAATCACTTAACAAATGAGAATACATTCCAAGTACTTTGAAAACGTATTCATATCTATGATGACATTAGTTTCAATTAGTGGGCATTAGACCGCATACACTTTTAAAATGTTGAATATTGATTTTACACATTTTTCTCTAATGATAGGAGTCATTGAGCTCTGACGGCGGGGCACTAGTCTGATGTGAAATGTGTTTTAGTTTCTGCATTACTCATTAGAGTGAATTATTTAAATGTCAGGTAGAGGACGTGGCCTTTGATGTAGCTCTTTTTATGAATTCAGTGGAAGATGAGTGATAACTTTGAAGTTGAAGTTCAGTGTTACATGATTTTTTTTTTTTGTAGTGTTTGTGATTGATGTCCAAAACTCTGACCATTGGCAATGCAGCATCTGGTGAAAGTCAAAGAAGTCAGTTATGAGTGAAATGGTTTGATTCTTTTTCTTGATCAGTCAAATAAAATGTGCACTTTTATTTTGATGGCTGTTGTTCTGTGTTGACTGTATTATACAAACAGACTTTAAAGAACTAAGTCACATTATATCAAATAAGGTATTTTTTACACTGGCACATGGTAGGGTACAGGTAATGGTGCACTTGGAGGGCCTGGGTTGTAGCGATAAGCTCAAATTCGTGCTTACTTACTTGAGAAGTATACAGTATTACTCATTGCTTACATAAG
>NC_045155.1:4238383-4253383 GCF_900700415.2 Clupea harengus | reverse complement strand
TGCCACGCACTGGAGAGATACTGAGAGAACGGTAAGCCTGAACCAGTCAGTTCCACCGCTCGCTCGCTCCTCCTTCCTCTCCTCATCCTCCTCCTCCTCCTCTCTCTCTGCTCTCATTCCCTCCCTCCCTCACTCTCCCTCTCTACCGTCTGGCTGCATCACTGAGAGCAGAGCGGTGCTTGGAACACAGCCTGGTGTTTTAGCATCCTCTGCTTAACTCTTTCATCCTTCAGTCCCTTTCATTTCTCCCTGCCCTTGAGTTTTCATTTCCAAAGCAAAAATATTTTTGACGGTAGATTGTGACAGTTTACAGTGTAACTGTGTGATCTGCCAGGGCTTTGCTGTGGTTTCTCTGCATTTGAAACACACTCTTTATTCTCTAGTGAGTCAAAGCATATCAAGGAATTCGAAATGTGGTTGAGATTCTCAAAGGTACAGCTCCAACTATACTAACTTAATTTACTTTAAAGCTCTGCTATGGGGAAACTACTAAAGACACTGAATTGCCCTTTGCTGGCAAGATGCAAGATTATTTCTTGATACCAGCATTCATGTGAATTCTATTTCTTAAAAGGGATTCCAGGGATCAAATAAGATGGAGTATAGATTACATTGAATGAAATGAAACTGATGCTTTAAAATGAAACCCACAGTAATTCAAAGGCAAGTCGAATAACCTTTAAATGGAACAGCACAGAGCTTCAACTACTGAATTTTAATGTTAATGATCAACGCAGGCTGACTACCCTCATCACCTCAGGCTATAGGACAGCCAAATCTAGCAAAAATCTCCCCAAAGAGCTCGAGTAATTATTATTTGATATAGGATACAATGTGGTGGAGCAGTCAGACTTGTTTTCCCCACTCAAAATCTTCCTAAAGAACGTAGTCCATTTTAAGCTCTCTCTCCTACTTCATCATACCAAATGCAGAATTTCTAAAATAACACAGAGTTCAGACCTTACAATGAAGCCCTCTGTTTTTAGCCTCTGGTTTGCACCTGACTGACTGTGTGCCATTTAAGGGAAGGAGACTAGCAAAGGGGAGCAACAGCCATGAATCACTCTGAGCAAAACATCTATCTGCCTCATAGGGGCCAGGCCAGAGACAGGGAGTGCATTTGTCACAGCGAGATGAAGTCTCCATATGAAGGGCTGACTCAAACAGAGAAGCTCGCTCTTGACTACGGTTGCCACCTGAACGGCCATTAATGAAACAGGGCAATGATGACAGATACAGAACATGATGTTAGTTCCCCACGAGAGCACACGTCCACGTCCCAATGAGCTGTTTATCCATGTTAAAATGAGGTGGACTCAGGTTGTTATGTAATGATGTTTTTAAGCACAAGTGTTTGGAAACCTGAGGCCATGCATCACTTCTCTCAGATCATCATTTTTATTCTTACTGTGTCTGGTGAAGCAAGGAGGAAAATTATGGACAGCTCATAACTTTCTGCACAGTACGTGTTTAAAGTAATAGGACAATCTGAATGTATAGGGATGGGACAAAGTCAGAATAGGATGTACAGTAAATCAAATCAATACTTCCTGCATCTAAGGGTCATTTAAAAAAAATCGTATGAATTCAAAATTCTCATAGCTGCAAGCATGCTGTACCAGGTCGTCCTAGAATGGAGCAACCGAAAATAGTTGTTTTTTTTCCGCACGGTCCACTTCTCACAAAATGGTGCATCGCTCCGTCTCCTTTCATGTTCACATCACACTCGAACACAACTTTTCAGCTATTCAACTATTCTTAGATTTAGCTTCACTACAGTAACTTCACTTAGTGACCCAAAAACACTAGAGGCTCCAAACAGCGAAATGTCAAACATATCACCGAGAGCGATAACTGACGTTTTTAGCTTTTTTTTGGATAGATGAGAGAGTGCTCTTTTCAACCATGTTGCCTCCTCAGAGGGGCCTGAGGAGTAAATCAGTTGTATGCGTCCATTAACATGAGGCTGCGTTATACATTTCAAGGGGTATCTAAGCACAACAATTTAATTGTTCGTTCCCTAGTTAACCTCTGGTAGGGAGGATATGGCTCCTTTGAGATTGTGTTGTGACTCCTTTGCGCTCTCCCTCTCTCCAGCAGCTGAGCGTCATGGGAAAACACAAGTCCATTTGTGATAGTGCAGTCTTAATGACAGAACATAGAGCTGTAATTGGACGCAGCTCCCTGCGTGCCACAGGAGATTCACACGGGCCTCGCAGTGCTGAAGTCATCCACGTCAGGCTGGCCTTTACTGAGATGGATGCTCCTGTGTGGCACGGACCTTATCATGGGAGGGAGGGCCATCGTGGGCAGAGCGGAGAGCTGATGAATGACATGAGGAGGTACGGGACCAGTGGCGGCTCCTGAAAAAATTCTCAGGGGGGGCAATTTTTTTTATAATGATTAAGGCGACCCATTCAGTAAGTACATTAAGTTAGCTGATTAACTCATACAGCAATACCTTTTTGTCCACTATTGGCAGCACACAACAGTAATATGTCCCCTCTTGCTACATAGCTAGAGTAGCAAGTTACAGGTGGAAAGCTATAGAAGAAAGTTGCATCCAGGAGCCTTCATAAGCAAACATGATGTGGCTCCACATTAAATTATCCCACTTTTTCATTATCCACGTGTCTCAAATGTTGTATGATGTAACATAGCTTAACAGGACACATGATATGTCCAGTAACATCATAAAGAAGGGGTAACATAAGTCAAAAACAACAATATTTATTGACTGATCTTGAAAGTATTGGCTTACAAAAGCAAAATAAGTCATCACATAAAATATTATTCAGTGTTAGTGCAAGAAGCGAACTGTGAAACACACTGTAAAACCTATGAAAAGTGACAGTGGTATATGAAATACAGACCGCATTAGCCACGCGATTTTCTTTTCTTGGATGTAGGATTTCCCTCCCTTTGTAGAAACCTGTTGAATGGATACATTTGGTCTAGGAAGTCCTAATTGTTTTGTTGTCAATTTATCTTCATTAGTACGCCGACTAAAAAGGAGTTTCTGTCAAAGAGCGAATCGAGTTATTGCACTGGACAGGGCAGCCATCTTGACAGAATATGCCTCCGTCGAAGCTGTATGACGTTCGTATAGGCTTTTACGTCCACTACTTATGACAGGACCAGGAGGCGAGCCCTCCCGGAAGCCATAGAGAATGCATTGAGAGCTCTGTTTTGTGAAAAAAATTGATTTAACATGGGAGTCAATGGGAGAGGTCTGGGGCGATTTTCATTTCGCCCCAAATCGCCCCAGAAGGGGTGGGGCCATTTGAAGCACGACTTTAGGCTGACTGAACGACTGTTACCTGATTCGACAATGACATACTGAGACAGATCAGACGGTCTAGTGGTAGAATCCGACAGAAAAAAAAATATTACATTTAAATTTACGTGTCATTTACGCGACTTACAAGGATATTGCGTTTATACATAAGGAGTTTTTTTTTTTTTTTTTTTTTTTCTTTTCCCCTAGGCAGTGCGTCGCCCCAATCGCCCTTATGGACGAGCCGCCCCTGTACGGGACTCCAGGTCAAATTAGTGCCCATTTGCATTCATATTAGTCCCCATTCATTTTCTGACTCTGTGCTGATTCCTGCTCTCTCAGTGCCTTATCTTCAGGAGCAAATTGTTACTAAGGATGTGTTCACAGGAGCAAATATAACACGATAGTGGATGTGTGCCGTTCTCTGGTAATTTTTTTTCCTGTTGAATGAGTAATAAATGAGCTGTTGCTATCTTCACTGCACCATTTTTTTGTTTAAAAAAAAAAACAGGGGTGGGCCTGGGCAAATATCATCGTTGTACCCTAAATCATTCTACTTTCACATACATGTCATTGTTATGACTAGTACAATAATAATCTCTATTGTATAATGATGAAAGTATGTGGTAACGGTCATGTAACACACAGATGTCAGTCACTGTTATGCATTTTCATGGTTTGTTTCCTTGGATAAGTGGGGAGATACACACCCTCCCAGATAATCAACAGTGCCCCTGTGGAGCGATGAAGAGAGCCATTACGCTTTATAATGACTGTTTGTTTCTTCTTCTCATTAAGACTCTTCCAGCAGACTGCCACTGGAGAGGAAATACAGGAAATGTCCCCCCCCGGATCGTAGATGGCAAATAACTGACAATAACTGTCACTTCTGAATAGCCTGCCTTATTTTCAGCAGTGGGTTTGCGCTGCTGAGCAGCCACAAGTTCTGTTTGCCCTCCTTTTGTCTAGTACTGTGTTATCAGCGCTTTCCTTTTGCATGCAGGATCCGAATAGCGGAGCACTTCCGAATCAATCCAATTACTCTTATCTAAACCCTTGGCTTGGAAGAAATGATTTCTTTTGTTGTATTACTTTCAATTCATTCTGCAAACTGGCTCTTTGATCGGCTTGCAATATATTTGCTTCCATATTTCCCATTTAGCTGGCCAAGCTAATTGAATTTGGTTCTCTCTTCATCATGCTAGGCTTATCCAAGACATTGTAATCAATGCACAAGGCTCAGCAGCAAAGGCCTGTCTACTAGATGCTTGATTGATAGCCATACAGGAGGGCAGTGGCAATGCAATACTCACCATAAAGAATGAGTCCTGCCAGATGACAGGGGAGAGTGCCTTCCTTTGCTTCATGTTCAGATAACCCCTGCTTTGGTGAAATACCATTACATGCTTGGATAAAATAATTGTAGAAACATTTCTGACGATATCTTTCTTCATCGGGGTGGGCAAAAAGAGTAATATGCTGAAAATCCTTGTTAAGGCTACACTGATAAGTAAAACTGACAGTGACATTTAAGAATTTCAATTTAGCTGATATTGTAATCAGTACAGGCTTGGTAGATGGACAGGCCTCCTCTCTTTTGTCCCTGATGAGGATGGATTCAGAGCATTTCCCAGACGCTCTGCTGATGTGGTTCAAGAGCTGCTGCTGATTTACGATGTTGACTGGTCCAGTATTGATTGCGGGGGAGGAGTGCATCCATGTACATTTAAGAAAAAAAAAAAAGACAGATTGAACTGGGGTGAGGTACTTATGTGCAGACAATGTAGACACTTATAGGAAGTAATTTAATGTTCATGTTAAACTAAAGTTCACGTTAAGCAATGTTAATCTGCAACAACGGCAAATCTGAACGTGTAATACCTTACAATATTTGCTTAATCATTTAGGGGGCATGAGAAACAATCCCCTTTAGTCATGCTTTGGTGATTTGTTCCCCGTTCGATCTACTCCTCAATGTGTCCCGTTAGCACGGCACACATTTAGAACACTGTGCCTCATCCGAATGGTGCGTTATGTAAGAGGATGAACGTAGATGTGCCAAGCCACTTAAAGTCCCTGGAGAGAGGAAAATGAAACCCTTTGCCAAATGACTCCATCTTTCATCTGCTGCCTTTTTGTTCAGCCCTCCTCAAGGGCAGCAGTCCAACTTCATGGTGTGCCCCTCAATAAAAGGCTAAATTTTAATATCTTTAAGTGCCATGGACGTTTCTCTGATTGGTTGCACACATTTTCTGTGTGAATAAAAAATAGGCTCAAGGAAATGGCAAGATATTTTTCTTTTCCAAAATAACAGGTTGACATTAGGTTCTTTCATTTAAAATGTGAGCTGTTACATGCTCCACTATTTATAAAGAATACATAATCAGTCAACTGGTTAAGTGGATGTGTCGTAATATTTTCTGGATCCATACTATTTCAGGTAATAAAGGCCGGTATTTTTTTCTATCCATCCAAAAACCTTTACCATAATCTGACACAAAAGTATAGTGCAGATCATTATTGAACACAAACCAGGACTGCACAGCAAAACAAGCTTATTGTGATACTATTCTTTTCCTTTCCTCTGAGGTAAATTACCCACAAACAATATTTCATGACATATTGGCATATTCTTTAAACATTGATAACCTGGTTTATGAATTAATGTAATGTCAGTATTTTCAATCATAATGTTGAATATGATATAACATTGAATAAAACAACAATACTGCTGTTTCAGTTGCAATGAAACTGTGAGAGGAGTGAAACATTAGCATAGCAATTTCAGAGATTTTGAGAGCCTGAGTGCGCTCTTTTTCCAAACAGTTTGTGAAGACAGTCTGTGAACAAGCGGTACATCTGTGGTATAATGCTCTTCATCCAAGTCAAATCATTTCTGACTTCAAGAAGTATTTAATGTTCAGAGTGGATTTCTGTGCAATGCGTATATAGTTATTTTTTCATGAATGTCTCACGAGGCAGCTGTCATGAAAACCATTTATTTGTAGAAATTTGACTTCAAACATGCACGTCCCCTTATAAATGCACATTAAGTAGCTTAAATGACAATAACTATAAGGAGATGGAATAACTGGAGCGATCAGTGTAAGTCCATTTTCCCTCAAAAAGCTTGTTGTCAGAGTACGGCGTGACACTGGTATAGATGCACTTCAGTGACCTCAGTGCTGTCAAAAGCAATAGTAAGTAAGATAATGTGCACCGTGATGATTTTACGTGTTATGTGCTGAGAATGAACAAAGGAACACTCTGAAATTCAAATGTGATTTGATTGCAGCTGAAAGGACAACCTGTATCTTTAACATCATATCCACTCCAAGAACGTGCTTCTAAAACAGTTCTCATGGACAAGCAAAAATATTAATTTTGAACCAAACCATCGTGTCTTTAACTACAACAGAGACTCTTGTTTTACAACTATATAGAATGTGTGTGTTGGTATTAACTTGAGATGTTTAATGTTTTTCCCTCGTAAAAATGTCCCGATGGCATCCTCTCTTATTCCTTCTCCTGAATCCAGTACACTTTCTCTGGTTCACTCAAGCGTACCCTCCTCTCCCGTCTTCTTTAGCACATACTATTTCAGCCCACCTAGTGGACATTTGTCCTTCTGATTTCTGTCATGTGCAGGGGACTGTAAACAGGTGTGTGTGTGTATGTCTAGCTGTTGTCTATGCACCGATGAAGGCAGCAATGCTGAGGGTCATCAGAGGTGCTGTTTTTGTTAAGCGATGCATCTGCGGCCGTCTTGCACATGCCTCCAGTGATTTGCTCCGTCTAGTTGAGTTGAGCACATCTGCTACCCAGCGCTCCTTTCCCTACGCCTGTCTTTCCATCTGGCCAGGGTCTACCTGTAATCTAATCACAAGTAAGTGCGCTGCCGACAAGAGAACGGAGGTGTTGGGGTTACAAAAAAACGTCGGCAGGTCTTTGCAAAGTAGACATGAAACCTTCAAGAAGGCAGCTGTTTCCAAGTACCTTTTATGTTTGTCCATTACCTCCAACAAGGTCAGTACTGCTGACGTGAAGGCCCGGGGCATGTTCTAGTAGTCCACATGAGTCAGGCGCTCCGCAGCACCGAGTTGCACCTCTCCTCAGAGGCTCAGTCACACGGTGTTCTCATTACTTAGATGTCATTAGAACACTTAGAACCCTTTGAAGTATCCATCACTTTCAGTCAGGTAAATGCCTTTAATTCTTTGAGGGAGGAATTTTAAATTGCCTTTTCCTGTTTTTGTTTTTTTAAACCTGTTCCTCATTAATCTAAAGGCTTCATGTGCAAACAATAAACCATGTCTAACATGTGGACTTACAGCCTTGTTCCAAGATGAGATTTCAAAAAATACATTTCGAATTTGGAAACTAAATATGAATCTGGTTTGTGTGTTTTCTCTGCATTGAAAATGGGTTGGGGAAGGGGGGGGGGGGGTAGGTTCCTTCTCCTGCAACTGTATAACTCCTTACAAACAGAATTTCCTATCAGGCACCTTCCTCTATCATGTAGACATTGCTAAAGACATTAGAGAATATGAGATTTTATAAATGGAGTGAAATCTCTGCAGAAATTGAATGGGTTCATGGTGGCATGATGTTTATATATGTGTCCATGCCATCACAAGATAGTGACTGTAGAGCTCTTTGCATGCTTAACACAGCATTCAACCTCTCACCTTCTCTGGAACATTCAGATGAGGAATAGCTCCCTTGTCAGTGAATGTTATTACAGTTAGATTGTATGGAGAGTAGGTGCTGGTCATGACAGACAGAAGAGGTCACCCAGAGTTTACCATTGTTGTGATGTGAGAGTGAAATTGATTATGTGTCCTCCCAACCCTTTGGTCGGTTACAGCTGCTAAGTAAATTACCTGGCATCTTGGTATCCGTCCCTATGAACAGCTAATATGTAGAGTGGGGTAGCAGCTGCAAAGAACTATGGCCCCTTAGGCAGAAAGGCTTCACAGAAACTCTCTAATCTAATGCCTGCCGTGAGAGAACACAACCGTAGGGCATTCCTCTGTTTGCACACAGTTTTTGGAACATATTAAATCCAGTGAAACCATCTGGGAGCAATACTTTGGTCAAAACCAAGAGTCGACTCCCTTGCACTGAAGTAGGCCTAATATGAGAATGGCAGGGTAAAATTCCCATAAAAACAAGTAATTGTTTTTAAACCACGAGCAAAAAAGGTAATTTGTATCCATATTCTGTATGCAGGATGTAAAGTAAGCACAGTAGGCCTAACAAGACAGAGAATTAATGTGCAAGATTAGATTAGCATTTTCCACTCAATATCACCATTTTGCATTCATCAGATGGATTCTGCTGTTCTTAAGTTTGCATCATGACCTCTGGTTTACCTCTATAAAACACCTAAATCAATTTAGATAATTTCTGGTTCTCATGAATACCCCGTGTATGTGTGTGTGCGCGCGCGTGTGCACGTGCGTCTGAGAGAGGCAATCTTATGTGCTAATGTGATAGTTTCTGATGATATGTTTTCCTCGTTAAACTATTTAACGGAGAGTCGCCTGGGGACCACAAACGTTACAGAACATAGCGTGACAACACTGCCATCTGCTGTTTGCCAAAGGCAATTAACCGGAAGTGCAGGGTTCGTTAACATTAGCTTAGAAGGGATGTCTGTTTGGGCTAAATTGGACTTAAATGTCTAGATGTTTTTGATATTAGTCCGTCTTTAAATTTGCGTGGGACCAAATTCCAAAAACAGTTGCGTTAATGTCAGCGACACGTCACTGTGACGAACGCACTGGCTACCTCCCACAACATTAGCAAAGAAGGTAATTGTGTTTCTCATTTGTCGCTACAATGTCGCCTTGAAAGATAAAATGTTTTTATACTTAACAACAACCTCACTTTTAATGCTGAGCTTCAACGAAGTAGAAAGCTAGCATGATAACCTACCTAGCTGCTTTTACTATTGAAAGTCAAAGTCCATACCGGCTCTGTATGCTGGTTGGCTAGCTAACTGCTAGCTATGTCATTAACGTTTACTTAAATGTTTTGTAAAATGACAGCAGCGTTAACTAGTTGTCTCGATTCTGTCATTCGTTGATAAAACACCAATTGTTTGCTAATGTTAAACCAGGCAGCCAAAGGTAACTTAACGAAGCAGCTACCTCCTCCAACAAATGTTTTGGCCATCTTGCTCCATAACAATACAGAAAAGTTGTCTATTCATTTATTGATCTACATATTAGCAGTTTCATTCCCTCGACCAGCATGTAAACTTGTATAACTTAAGGGTAAAACAACAGTTGCTAGCTTACAACTAGGTTCGATATTCTTCAGGCTTTGGTAAGTGCACAGATTTAGAACTCGTAATACATTGACTTGTTTGGTTGCACATGAGTCATGACGCACTACAACTGAGTAGGCAAGTAATAACGTTCAGCAGTTATCCTTTGTAATCTCTAGGTACAACACGCAGGTGTGCCTAGACAAATGAAGGATGGAGTCCAGTGGGAGGCCCTCCACCACTCAAACACTTCTACTGGCCACCAGCTCAGCAGTCACAGCTGTGCTGTACTCCGTGTATCGGCAGAAGGCAGCGACAGTGAATAGACTGAAGGTAAGTACGTTTGTATTTTACCTTGCTGTGTCAACCGTCATTGCCCTAATGCATCCAGTCTTTAAACTTCACCTTGAAATGAATTTCACAGGAAGCCAAGAAAATTTCACTAGACCAGGATTTGAGAATCATCCTTAGTGAGGCTCCAGGGAAATGTGTGCCATACGCTGTCATAGAAGGTAAGGCATATCATCTGCTGGTAGATGTATTGACACCCAAATGACAACCTATTAATAATAAAAAATGAAAATCTCATGTGAGATCCTCATCTACCTTGACAAGGCAGATGTTCATGCGTTATATTTTATGCGCTTTTCCTGAACTGTAATGTTGTACAGTTTCTCTGGTATTTAGGGGTGGTGAGGTCTGTGAAAGAGACACTCAGCAGTCAGTTTGTTGACAACTGCTCTGGAGTCATTGAGCGACTCACTCTTCGGGAGAAGAAGATGGTGTGGAATCGTACAACTCACCTTTGGTAAAGTTCGTTACTTAGCTGTTTTACTGTGACGTAATAACTTCACTATTTTAAATTTTTAGTGTGACGTAATAACTTCACTATTTTAGTGTTGAGTTGGGTAGCCTATATTATGTCCCTAATGTAAGTAATAGAAGAATTGGCTGTATTTATGGTGTTCTATGTTGGAAGAGTGCTTAGCCAACTCTGGCTTCTGATTTCCTCATTTATAACTATCTGAAAATGTTCTGAGCTGTCATAAATCTTCATATCACCTTTTTTAGGAATGAAAATGAGAAGATCATCCACCAGCGCACCAACACAGTCCCCTTTAACCTGTGTTCCCACGACGACGCGGTGACTATGACAGTGCGCGTAGTGCGGCCACTTGAGGCGTCTGAGCTCGACCTGCAGACCACCTATGAGACCTTCCACCCCACCGTGCAATCCCTAGGCAACGTGATCGGCCACTTCATCAGCGGCGAGCGGCCCAAGGGCATCCGCGAGACCGAGGAGATGCTGCGGTTGGGCGAGTGCGTGACCGGCGTGGGCGAGTTGGTGCTGGACAACAACGTGGTCAAGCTGCAGCCACCCAAGCAGGGCCTGCGCTACTTCCTGAGTCGGCAGGACTACGCCACGCTGCTGGGCAAGCAGGAGAGCAGGGCTCGGCTCTGGAGGCTGCTGGCGGGCCTGTTCGGGCTGGCCACCTGCACTACACTGCTCTACATTATGTGGCGGCAGTGGACGCTGCGGCGCAAGCGTCAGCAGGAGCGCAGCGCCCTCGAGGAGTTCAAGGAGGAGCAGCGGCAGCGCATGCACAAGCTGCAGATAGATGAGGCTGATGTGCCCGCCAGCGCCTGCAGCGTCTGTCTGAGCTCCCAACGCACCTGCGTCTTCCTGGAGTGTGGCCATGTCTGCACCTGCGAGCCCTGTTACCTGGCCTTGCCTCTACCCAAGAAGTGCCCCATCTGCCGGGCTTCCATTGACAGGGTGGTTCCCCTCTACAACAGCTGAAAGAACCAAGGGATGTGGTAACAGTAAGGATTTAATTTAAGAGTGTCAAGACACATGTGTGCATACTAAATTGCTCTAGCATGTTTTGTGTGCTGAGCTTTTCTGTATAAAGCTCAAAGAATAAGGTTGTTTATTAAATGTCGTTGCTGTCTTATTTTTGCGGTATCAGGTCTCATATAAAAATGAGTGTTAGAATTGGGTTGAAGTTGATCTATGTCCTTGGTAAATGGTAATGCTTAAATGAATGACTTCTATCCTTTTTGAAAGGAACAAGCAACAATGGACTTCATTTAGCAGTTTCCAAAGAAGAAGATTTTATGTGTCTGAAAGTAGGCTACAGTCATAGTTTTACTGAAGCAGTTGTGAAGAGTGTAACATTTTCTTACACCTTATGACTATTCACTGCATTTAATTGAAGGTGAAATCATTGATCATCATCTGAATATTTTAAGCCAGCTCTGCCTTCATTTCCCTGAGCACAGTGAACATTGTATTTCTATGACAATTTTGTTATCAAGAATAAAACGTATTTAAGTCTCTTTCCTTTCTCTTTCCAAAGTCTTTAGTGGTGAATGCAGTGATTGACAATGACCAGCAGAGGGAAGTGTCCACCATAATTTAATAAAGCAGAATAAGATCTGCAGATTTTGAGGTGATTGTATAGGTATTTAAGGAGGTCTGATATTTGTAGATGAATATCATGGGTCAATTTTGTTCCCAACGTTATTTGGCGCTAATGCACATGCACCCCCATTGAGATTTAATCGTACTGAAAATCGGCCCTTCAACTCATTAGGGCAGACGGACAGCCCAAGTACTGTAATGCGTGATAGAATGAGCTTCAAGCTGCCTGTAATGTTATGTTGCATCCAGAAGGATCATACTTAAAAACTAATGGAATGCAAACATATGACTTAAAGTCTATGTAAACCAGGTTAGTTTATCGTACTTAAGGATGTAGTCAAGTCTACGTTACAGCATAACAGACAGGTTGTCCACAGAATACATCATATTAACTTAAGAGGAGTGAGGCATCATGCGTAAATATTTTCAGCTAGGCTATCCATATGCATCAGTTCTGTAGGCAATTTACATATTTTTTTCTACATCAGAATTTATGTTTTACTTATGTAGTTTATGTATAACTTTCAAAATATCGGATTCTCAGCACCTTTTCATTATGCAACTCTTTCTGAAAACTAAACTTCACATGACGAAACGTAACGGGCCTACGCCAGGTTACGCATTTTATTTTTTGCCATCGGTCGTGATTGCCTCGACGCGCGGTCACATCAGAGTGGTCGTGCACGCGGCTCGCCCCCCTCAGCAAATTCCCATTTTTAATCGATCATTGGTGACTGGTTTGAAAACACCATGTCGGAAGTGTTGCCTTACAACGAGGAGAATATCACTCATTATGACGATGATGGAGATGTGGATCAGCTCTCCCTTACCTGTCGTTTGCAGAATACCAATAACTTATTTGGTGTGTCGCAGAATAAAAGACCCCCCAAACTTGGACAGATTGGAAGAAGTAAACGAGGTGAGAGGATTTTTCCTGTCTTACATCAGTTGTGGCTGACTTAAAGTGCGCTTTGATGAACCGCTGAAGAAAATAGTCGCCTGATAATAACAATTAAACGATTAAGAAAAGGGTTGCTGCTATCCGAGGTAGTCAGATTGTGTCCACAGCATCACCTCTAACCGTCAATTGATGCTTGTTTTTTTTGGTCATATTTCCCTTGCTCCGTTGTATACGTGTCCATGCTGCCTGAGAATAAGCAAATTATCTTAAATTAAGGTTGGCATGTGGCATAGCCTAATTATTAGCAGTGTCAGCACTTTTGGTTTAATGTTGTTTCAACAGATTCAACAAATATTTATTTTTCTTTCTTGTGGCACAAGGATAATTCCTAGATCTATAATCTTGACATTGTATTATTCTGTCTTCTCCCCCTTTCAGTTGTCATTGAAGACGACCAGATTGATGAGGTGCTGAACAACACAACCGAAAAAGCACCACCGGGAGAATAAAATCCGAAAGCCAGCCGTAGAGGAGTGCAGTGAAAATATAGCATCCCACGTTTGGCAAAAGCACTTTGAAACCGAAGTGTGGGTTGTTTTCACTAACAAAACGGTGCAGAGTATTTCAGAGCAGACTTGAAAAGAGGGAGCGGAAAGTCACACTTCACCTTTCTCATTTTCGGCTGTTATGATGAAATTCTTACTGGTCTGTGATGATAGTGTACAGCAGACACGTGGTGGGAAATGCCTGCACTTCATAAGCACACATTCAACTTTTGTTGTTGCTTTCTGAAACTAAGCACTTTGTTTATCAACCATAAATCTAAGACCGTTATTTTGTGTACAATGGAAAATGCTGTTATGTGTATTTCCTCTTTGAATTATCCAATTTATTAACTTTTGTATATTTTTTGGCAGTGTTGAAGAAATGGAAATCTGTTTTTATAGAGAGACAAATGAAGGAGAACTCCCTTTTTAAGACTAATCATTTTTTATGTTGCTGAATGTATGATGTGTATTTTGTCATGACATAGGCTACATACATTGCCTGCTCATTCTTAAAAGTAAGATGTGTATTTTTATAAAATGGAGATATTTCTGAAACCGTCAGTTTGGATACTGGTAATAGTTCAAGCACTTTTCAATGTGATATATTGCCTACAGTACTCTGCTGAACAGGATGGGATCACATCTGTGCCAAATACTTCCCTACATCGGCAGACTTGTTTTCCTGTGCTCTTTGTGATGTTCTATAAGCCTGGCTATTGCTTCTTTCAGGGTACTTTCTTACTATCAGCTTTTTGCATGAGGCAGGCCCGATAACAGTGTGGCATTGAATCTGATGTACTTCTTATTTTATTTGTTTGTACTTGAATGACAGACCTCAAAAATGTCTTCACAAACTGTTTATGTTGCACTTAACAGGGCTATCTGCAACTGAAAATATGGCATTAAAACATGAAAACATGCATGGATTTAAATCCCCATTTCTTTTGATGTAATGTCAAGATTGTGAAAGCTGCTGGCTAAAATATATTGCAGATATTTCTTATTTTAACAGCAAGCTCAGAGGGCAAAAAGTAACGGCCTCGTCTATTTTGTTATTTGACCTTATGAACCAGTTTTTAGGCTAAAAAAGTTTGTGAGTGATGTCTTACTTCAAAGCCCTTCCCATTCACTTCAAAGCTCATTTGGTTCTTTCATGATTAAGGTTTGTCCTGATTACTCATTTAGAAGGGACCCTCAGCGTAACCCCATCTTTACGATATATGCTCCACACTGATGGCATGAGCATATGTAGCCTACCAAATTTCGTTGTATGCAAATACAATGACAATAAAGGCTTTTCAAAATTTCAAAACTCTGTTTTAAAGTCTTTTTCACACGCTTTGAAGAACATTAAGATTGTCTCTATCTTCTTGTGTATCTTGAGGTGTATCTGTTGTTGTCCCTGGTATTGACATGTGTCCTAACCCGTTGTGAGTATGGATGGGGGTGGGTCTGAGATGACAGACACCACTGTTGAGACTTCTGACGGTGTCGTCGGTTTAATTCAACGAAACACTGAGGAAGGAAGGTGCCCACTTGACAACCCCAGTGACATGTTCATGAAGGCATCTTTGT